>NC_083638.1:31810540-32098040 GCF_963576545.1 Limanda limanda | reverse complement strand
GGAGGAATATATGCAAAAGAATATGTTTTGTGATTCCTGCAAATTTACAGAAGTGAAAAAGATGGGGATTAGGACAGAGGAAATGAAAGATAGCCTGAGTAGGAACATGTGACTATTGAAAATGAATAATGAACAAATTAATATTTTACCATCAATACTCCACTGGCTCTTATCCTTCCTCAGTTTGCTGCTTTCCACTGCTAGAGTGATGGCATCATTCAGTTGCTGCTCTGATACCTGTGACACACAGAGGGCAGAGGATGGGAGATGTCAACATGACAGTAACATCTTGCTGCGCACCGTAAAGAGCAGTGGTTGTGTTCGTGTTCCAGGGCTAGTACACGTTCTTTCTACCTGAAAAGCACATAAAATGCTAAAAACGAATACATTTTTAATGTATAAAAAGTGGTGATGCCAAAATATCAAGGGGAGAAATGCGTGTGATGACATTGTTATGTAATTATAGCCATCTTATTGTAGTAATGGATGTAGATGCAATGTGTACAAGAAAAGAGGGGCAATAATGGAAAAATACCATATCTGTGATTTCTATGAAACATGGTAATCAAAGCCACAGCTTATTAAAGAGCAGGTAACTAATACGTAAAATTGAATGATGCCATCTTCAGAATAAATTAGAGGTTTAAACTATAGCAATCACTAAATAACATGTTAGATGCAGTTTAACAAACTAGTAAATAAAAGGCAGAAGGGAGGAAATGAGGGACTTTCAAATGTACAATGTATTTATTGAATGCACTAGATAAAGAGATTCATGTATAAATATATTTAAATACCATAGTTTATGATCTTCTTGTGAAGACTGTGGAGAGTTTCGTATGTTTAGTTTACTATTTAAAAGTCTTTTATGCACTGAGGTTTGTGTTTCTGTTCAGACTTTGTCACATGATTTTTTTGTGGTTGATTCCTTAGCGGCTTTCCAAGACTTTAATGGAGTGATAAAAAGACAAAAGTTCCAAAAAAATGTGAGTGAAAATGTGTAAAATTCCTCCCTTTTCCCTGAGGATGCATTTGTCAACATACTGTACATATATGATGTATGTGAGGTGATTTCTACTCTTACGTATGAGACTCACATACTAGTGATTTTCAGGGCTGTAGGAACCAAAGGAATTAAAGGCCCCGACGTCATGATTTCAGTGTTTTTTTTATTAAATTGCCGTGAAAGGAATAGTAATGATCTGATCTTTGATAATTAAGAAAATGGCAACACATACATAAAACACACACACACACACACACACACACACAAAGTGTAGAGTCTCCAGCTGAATGTGTTGGAGGGTGGAATGAGAGAGGAAGTGAAAGGAAATCCACACTAGCAGGGCCGGCCCTGGCAATGTTGGTGCCCTAGGCGAGATTTCATATTGGCGCCTCCCCCCCACACACACACATACACATGCACAAAAACAAACACACACACACACACACACACACACACATGCAAATTCCAACCTTCACTCCAGAGGTTACATTCATTAGTTAATAAAACAAACCAAACCAAAAAAATATTTCTGAAATAAATGAACTGGATACTGGATGAAGGCTATAAAAAACAATACAAATATCTAATGAAAAATATAAAAAGAGTCAGAAATCTGCTGTACTGATCAGCTGATAGCTATTAATATCGACGAAAATAAACATTAATGATGTGCAATTCTTGGCTGTTCCCACAGGAAGCGCATTTCTCAGCGCCTGTTCCGGGGGAAATGACCACCAACTGAGTTCTACTTGGAGTATAAATATAATGCTAATAACTAATACTTACTTTAAGCTTTAAAAAAGTAATACATGTCTTACAGTTTGACTTACTAAGGGTGTGTGTGTGTGGTGTGTGTGTGTGTGTGTGTGTGTGTGTGTGTGTCTGCACCGATGTAAGCATCTGTCTCTGATAAAGATGGCGTTTAAGGTTCCTGGAGGACTGACGGCCTGACAGAGACGACTTCCCCCCTACCACCACTGTGCTGCCTCACGAAGCTACTTCCTGTTTACAAATGTCGAACCTTTATTCCAATAAACCTTTTAGCAATGTTCCCAGGTTGCCTTGAAATATGTTTGAAAAGCTGCTGTTGCACGAAATAAAACCTGGTGCTCTGTAATGTTGCATCTTTGATCAGTGTGTGGGTATTAGGAGGTTATAGTGAAGCCTCAAGACTCTTTAACTTTAATACATCTAAAAGGAACAGGTAGTTTGACTGAGGGCTATTGCACATAATTGCAATATTGTTGTTTTATTTTTCTCTTCAGCTGTATATATATATTTATATATATATATATTTTATTTTCTATTTAAAATTTTTGATATTCTATTTTATTCTATTTATACTATTACTATTTTATTTTTTTGGTTGTAATTAGTAAATATGTAATTGTTGTGCATTTGATAATAAAAATCTTGAATCTTGAATCTTCACAGCAAATTGAGAAGAGTTGAATTCTTGGTGTTAAACTAGACATACACTAGTAGAGTTAATTATACTCTGGATAGAGTTAATCCATTATAATTAACTCTCAGTCGATAAATAGTTGTTGTCAAAACAGAGTGTAAAAAGGAAGTGTCACTAAATCAAATCTGTAAGTGTAAATGTTTAAATATTAACTCCGAACTTCTTACTCTAAACTCTGATCCTGTATTTCACACCTCAAGTGTTAACGTCACACACCCCCCTCCCCCCTACACCATACGAACACCGCTCTGCTGAAGCAAGTTCAGTCTCGACTGCATGTCAATCGGTTTGCTGAAGATAGAGCTACATCTCCACTTTTAACGGTTACACTGTTCGGTAAGTACATGAAGTAGTATCTGATAATATTGTATTTTATATTGATATTACTCTTCGGGCAACCGGTCATTTTGCAATGGTGAGCCACGGTAACTTTACTCGTCACGTTGTTACTAACCACCCAAACACCTGCTTAATGAGCTAGAGGTTAGCATGCATGCCTGGTCTCACTGTAACATAAAAAGTGAGTAACGGCAGTAAACGGTAAGTTTGGCTTGACGTTTTGGCTGAGTGAGACGAGTCATGCACTTTGTAACCATAGATATAAAACGTGATAAGATGATGGTAATGGTTCGGAGTTGCTAGCTAGCGTGCTAAAGTGGTGCTAACGCTAGCAAGCCTGCTCATGTTTACAGTGCCAAAACAGCACGATGTCTTTTTACTGGGTCCACCCGAAATATCACTATTATTTTGAGAGGGAGTTATATTTCTAAGTGTCATATGGTTTATCTTGGGAGACACTTCAATGTCGGTTCCCTCAATGACATGAAAATAACTAAATATATACTTTTTCTGTGCCTTATGTCTTTTAAAATGTGTAGATGCATTAATGTCTCCTGGCATTTCTTGTGGTAAGATATTTTTATTATATGGGCTAAGCTATCCTCTCTTTTAATTCACTGAATTCATATAGAAAATGCTGGCAAAGCTGGAATACGGAGGAGTCCAAAAATACATCAAAGTTCCACAAATTGATGAAAACTTTGCCTTCCAGAAGTTTCTTCAAGAAGGTTTGTCTCCACACATTTAAGGCTAAAATTTAGAGAATATGTTCATTTTTGTAGTGTGTCTGTTTTGTTTTTAAGCTTTTATGCTCTAAATGTTTAAATTACATGGTTGATAATAAACTTAATGTAACTTTATTTTTTTTTATTTTTCCCAGTAATAGACAAATTTAGTCTTCAGGCCCAACTTGTGACTGAAGGTGTGCTCAGCTTGACTGACACATCAGAGACTGAGGTTGATGCCGACACATTCGATGTTTTGAGTTTAAATCTTTAAGTGAACAGCCAACAACTTCTGCTGCATCCATGTTACAGGGAATGAGAGTGAGAGGACATACATTGTGCCTTACTGTTGCATGTTCTAATATTTGTTGTGCAAGTTTGAAAATAAATGTTTTTAAACTGCCAAACCTGACTACCTTTTTATTTTAGCAAAGTTTATTTTCCAAGTATTTTTTTAAGAATATATATATAAGAATTATATTGACACCTTTTAAGTGTTATGGTGGTAACACTTGTGTGTTAAGATATAGTCCTCTGAGAGAGTTAATTGCTAACACTAAGTAGAAGTGTTAAAAAAAACTAACACTGGTTGGTGTTAGGCAGTGTTAAATTTTAACTCCAAAAAGAGTCAAATTTACACTAACTTAGTGTAAAGGTACCAACAGTGTTGGGGAGTAACGGAATACATGTAACGGCGTTACGTATTTAGAATACAAATTATGAGTAACTGTATTCCGTTACAGTTACAAATTAAATAGATGGTATTCAGAATACAGTTACATTATTGAAATCTGTAGATTACATGACGGTACTTCTCTGTTTCACGAGTTTATTCACGCTCGTAAATCCACCTGAGGCAAAGCCCCCAGGAAGCAGCTGGAGAGCAGGGCTGCCGTAAGAGCGCCCGGGCCCCCGGCGGCGTGAAGAAGCCTCACCGCTGCCGGCTCGGGACCGTTACAGGCCCGGGACCATGGCTCTGAGAGAGTTCCGTCGCTACCAGAAATCTACGGAGCTGCTGATCCGCAAGCTGCCCTTCCAGCGCCTGGGGAGAGAAGACCGACCTGCGCTTCCAGAGCTCCGCTGTCATGGCTCTGCAGGAGGCCAGCGAGGCACGCAGGGTTCACACCAGACGCTGAAGCGTCGGGCAGCGCTGATAATATCACCCGTTGACCCAGTAGTATAAAAGCATAAAGTCACTTGTTGCTCCAACATTCACTGCAACAGCGTCCCAATTTAATGTCATCCATCTTCAAGAACTTCTCCGCTGTTTGGTCCGTTCAATGTCGGGTGTCGACGGTAAATTACGCATTCTCCACTCAAGCCAATGGGGAGCCCCCCCCCCCCCCCCCTCCCTCTCTTTTTATCTTTATGACTGCTTGTGTGTCTGTATGGATGGGCAGAGGGGGGCATTTAATAATGTGATTGGTAAAATTGGTAAAATTAAAACTCCAGGACAACAGAAGGGGAATACAAACTATGGGATGCATAATTTATATCATATAAAATATGTCATCAATATCGTTTAAAATAATTTTTCAGTGTGTTTCCTGGCGCGATACGCTCCTGTCAAGCGCAAACAAAAATAGACTCGACGCCGAAACGATCGCTGCACGACGCGAGGCAGCCTTGGCGCAGCACGGTGCTTCAGCGTCCGGTGGGACCCGCACAGAGGAGTGGATGGGAGCCGGACATCCAGCTGGCCCGACGCATCGGCGGAGAGAGAGTTTAAACTGCTGCTGCTCCACTGACTATAACAACGCCGCAATCATACACTTAAAAAATGCAATACAAACCGGAAGTATTCCAAGTATTCAGAATACGTTACTCAGATTAGTTCATGTAATGGAATACGTTACAGATTACATTTTTGGGCATGTATTCTGTATTCTGTAACGGAATACGTTTTGAAAGTATCCTTCCCAACACTGGGTACCAACACTCGAAAAAGTGTTAAATTAACACTCTAAGGTGTGGACCCATATAGACACTTTAAAAGTGTTAAGATCAACTCTTACAGTGTTAATTTGGGTATGCTGATTTTGCTGTGTTGAATCTTGAATCTTGAACGATGACAAACTAACATGGATCCCTGCAAAGCCTCTATCGATCCTCCATCAACAAAACAGGGAATACAAAAAAATCTATTGCACCAAATCAGTTCCCATGGGATTTTATACCTTTTTAGATGAATAACGTAACAATAAAAAATTGTGTACACATGAGAAAAAACAAACATATCTATGGGTTAACTGTATGTGTATATGTATGATCCACAGATGGACATCAATGTGAAGAAGTGTCTCGGTTATTTTTATAATTCTTTCTCAATGCCCATCAAAATATTGAATCTAAAAATGATCAACTTTGTAACATAGTCTATTAATTTATTGATTCTTGAATTATTTGTAAATGAATGCATTAATGCATGTGTTTTTCTAAATTTTTTATTAATTAATAAAATGATTTATTACCATTTCCTTGTCACTTGTGCTCTTCCATGGAATTCAGTGTGTCACTTAACAGGATCATTTCATTCCCCCACCCTTAGCTGCGTTCAGGTTCTGCATGGAACGAATCCAAGGTGTGTCTCAGACAAAATAGCTTTCAGTTCCTGGACTATTTTTAGAGCTGTCTTTATTGAAAACTATTATTCAGTTTCCTTGTAAGAAATTTGTGGGACTTGTTTCTCGTAAGATGTGTCTGCTAATTAAAGCGATTATTCAGAAACACACCGGGCCACAGCAGCAGGATCCCAGCCAGTGTCCCACCCACAAGTGAAAGTGAAAGAGCTCCTGCAGTGTCCCCCATTCCCTACAGTTACTGCAGAGTGAATGAACCTGCTGCCTGTGGCTCCTCACTCCCCCACAGCTTCCCGGTGCTTTGCTGCTGGTGTGAACAGCTCGATTGATTAACATGGGCGCGGAAAGGAGGCACACACCTATCGAGGCGCTTTGCGGTGCTTCTGCCTCCGTTGTGTCCCCGGGGTTAGAGGAAAATGGTGTGACGTTACTGCATTGGTTAAAGTATGTATCATGTCATGATAAATCAGCTTCTTGTGGCGCCCTCTTGGCATTATGCGCCCTAGGCAACCGCCTATGTCGCTATGTCAGGAGCCGCCCTTGCACACTAGCAGCACAGATGCCCACGGTTGCAGCAACTAAATCCACTGATGGCTGAAATAAAAGAGGTGGAGACGTTGCATACTTTGGGGTCTGGGTGGCGACTGATGATGATGTGGACTGGACCTGGTGTGCATTGGCTCAGGACTGTGTAGACGTCATTCAGCGCCATGTTGTAAACCACAGTGTCGTTGATCTCCATGATCTCATCTCCACACCTAAAGGTAGCAAGCAAAAGTTCAGGAACAGAAACAAAAAACAACTCTGAGAGGCGAACTATTTGAACACATGCATATTGTATACAGCAGTATAATCATCATGTTACATTATATATATATTTATATATATAGTGAACATTCATACAAAATCATGCAAAATCCATGTTTTCCAGACAGACCTCAGTCTTCAAATGAACACTCTTATACACTGTCACATGTAGAAGTCGACTCTTTGTTTTTAACTTAACAACATATACTCCAATTTCCACACATTGATTGATGTGTGGACACAGCATCAGGAACGACCACCATATATTGATCTTCTGTCTTATCTTTAAGGTATTTCAAATTAAAATCGTATTCCATTGCTGATCAATTTATGCCTCTTGTTGAACCAGTCTGTTCGACAGTCTTTCTGCACATGAGAGTGTGATTCATGCATATGCCAGGACTGTGTGCACTGACCAATCACAATATGTCATCAACCCTCACCAACCCGTTAAACACTTTAATGCCTTTCTGCCATGGGAACTGTTGGTTAATGTGTTATTACCTTTTGTATTTTTGAAAAATTTCCCTTCCAGCTTATCACAATTTAACAGCTCATTTTGGCGTTTTATTGTGTTGATATTTTCGTTGATGCCTTTCAGTGAATTTCTGTTCCTTGTTTCTATTAATTGCCTTAAACCAGATTGTCCTTAGGATTAATTAAACAGTATTATATTGTTTGCACTGTATTGTTAACACTGAGGCTGAATGGGAAACACTAGTTGTTTTTTCATACCGGAGTCGACCATCCATGTGTACTACAGATCCAGGAGAGAGGGTGTGGATGTAGATCCCTGGACATCCGTCACCAGATGGAACACAGCACAGTCCAATACCCAGACCAACACCAGCCTCTGAGAAACATGCAAATCAAACTTTATGGTAATAACATGATGCTGTTTCCCTGAAAAGAGATTAGGCATACACACAGAGCCGCTGATATCTCTTGTTCTTCTGGCCATTAACACATATTTTATTGATTGATCTGCAGCCACCACAAGTTACTTAAGTGATGAGATCGATTTCGCAAGGACCTGGTGAAGACCAACTTCTCTTCACTTCAACAGATGAGGATGTTTGAAAGGAACGCAGGGTATAACCAAAATGTGCTATGTTTGCGTTATGTGACATTTTTTTGAGTTTGACTTGTATTAGGGACCAAAAGGAAATGATTCTTCTTGTGAATTCCCTGATTTGTTAATCTTTAATTACAACTTTTTTTGTTGACAGGAAAATAAAATGAATTGAATATTATTAAGCATCAGATGAACCTCAGCAAAGCAACTCATCCCACTATAGAACGTGTTTGTGGATTTTTCTAAGGCTGACCTTTGTGCAGGATGATCTCCATCATGATGCGGTCTCTGGGTTTCGCAGGCTGACCGGGGACGCTCAGTGTGTTGCTGCAGGTGTTGTTGAGGTAGTTGAAGTCTCCCATGTCAACACTGACCCTGGCCATGCCAGTGGTGGAGCTCAGGGAGCGCGACCTGCACAGCTGAGCCACCTGCGCTTGACCACACAGGGCCCCGACACGTAGGCTGGTCCTCACCACGAGAGACAGCATACCCTTTTTAATTTGCTGCATAAGACATTTCATATTTCATGTCAGAACATGCTTTTAGAAATGGTGGTTTGCTAGAATAAGGACACATGGGTTTGATCATTTGAAGAAAACCATTCTTTAAAACCGCTTTGCAGCCAAAATCCAATACAATTGAAAGAAAAGTTGATGGAAACTTTAAATGTAAAAAAACAACAGAAAACAACATAAAATGCCTCCATGCTGCTCCTGTGGTATCATCCATGTCTTTAAGCCTCAAACACGGCTCCAGAGGAGGATATCAGAGGACTTAATTGTTTAGGCTAAAAACATGTTGTAAATGACAACGTTTCAAGTCAAATTTGATTGTTGGGGCTGACAAACACTTGGATGACACCACAGGAGCAGAATGGAGGCATTTTATGTTGTTTTCTGTTGTGTTTTTTACATTTGAAGAAGTGGTCGCCAGTTACTTCAATTCTATTGGATTGGGCTGCAACACTGTTTACCCCTGAGACTCCAGAAGTGTTTTGTGAACTCAAACACTTCACCCTCCATCAGCATAGTGGTGAGTAGATAATGAGTGAATTTTCATTTTGGGTGAACTATCCCTTTAAGGCCTCAATTTATCTCTGCTCATATCGAGCTCTCCGTGGTGCACACACTAACACTGAACAAATAACCACAAAGATCCAGCTGCTGTTTCCTTGGAAACAACACTAGTGACCACGCCATGTTTAATTATTAATTTATCACATTTAAGCATATTACCTATACTTAACACGTCAAGTGATGCCATAAACTAAGAAAATGCTAACCAAATAAAATGGGTTGAATCTAAAAACATTAGCCATGACGACAAGTTTTTTTTTGTTTTGGACAGAACCATTTTCAAGCTACAGTATTACAGACATTTCTCATTTCAATTGCTAAGTTGTTTCATCAAAAGCAGAGCTTAGTTGTTTCAAGTAATGAAACAACTAACTACTTTCAAGTAATGAAACATCTAAGTAAAGAAATTATTTCACAGTATGTGACATATAATAAAACATTTCATCATACAGTCTTTTATAAAAGATTAGAATAAATACATCTTAATTCATCCCTGTCAGACTAAGGCTCCTTATCAAAACTATAAATCAAGAAAGACAAAGTTATAATTATTATCAGAAAATAAACAATCATCATTGAAAACTTGGTCTGTAATGCATTGAACAATGTGTGTTTTATATGTCATCTTTAATTGGAGCAGTTTTTTTCTGTGGTCCTGTTGTTTTTAAATGCATGATTGTGAGTGTTTTTCTGCACACGTCTAAATAAATAAACACATACATGGTTGTGTTGCCAACCCTGTACTGAGACGAAGAGAGCTCATAGGGTCATAATGCAGTGGCCTCACTTTGAACTTGTGCAGGGCTTCATCATGAGTCAAACCAGGAAGAGACTCTCCGTTCAGCTCCAGGATCTCATCACCTGTGCAGACACACAAACAGAAAACCTTTGTGTTGAAGGCCAAACAGCTAGTCTGTGACATGCCAGCTGAAACTAAACAGGGATCTAAACACATCACAACTTTATTATATGTTGAAAACCTTTAATGTCTTACTCCACAGAATACTTTTAAAGTGAACCTATAATTACCATAATCACATACACATTAACTTACACAATTGGTATCATGTATCAATTGAGATCTAAAACGACAATTAAATGGGAAAGTCAGCTCAATTTTTATAATAGCATTCATAACTTATTACCTAACCTATTTAAATTATTTAATAATGTTAAAACAGTTCTGAAGAGGTGACAGAGGGTTTCACCTCCCTCTTGTTCATATGTATATCTAATCCTATATACAGTACGTTTAGTGTGCCCCTTGTGTCCCCGGCAGGAATTGCTCTTGAGAGATTTCTTTATTCATCTTTCCCCCCAACAGTAACATGAAAGATGGTTTGGGAGCTCAAGTTAAAGATTTGTCTTTTGTTTGTAATTTGCTTTGTTTTTCCTTGAACATTAGGGGTTAATTTGTGAATTGATATTTGTTATTCTGGGCATTTCTCCTGTCAGTCATGACGTGAAAACACTTGTTATTAAGTGTGTGTATGAGCTTCATGTTTGTCCTCACCCTCCTGCAGCCTTCCATCAGCAGCGGCTGCTCCTCCACGGAAAATGGTTTTCACATAGATTCCCATTGGTCCATACATGCTGTCCCTCCCGCCCACAATACTGAATCCCAGACCCTGGCAACGGCAGGAGAAAACACTATTAATAACATTTTGAAACATCACAATCAGAGTTAAAGGAATTGTTTCACGTTTTAACGAGATGACAAATTAACTGAGTCTAGAGTGAAAAAAGATGATATAGTAGTTCATATCAAAAGTAGCTGATGGCGTCTGCTCAGTCACAGTGAAGCCATTTAAAGCTCCATTTGCTGATGAATCCTTTCAGATGCAGATGAAAGCTGAGGAAAAATGTAACATGTTAAAAACTGCTAAAAGTACTATTCACACCGCACATACAAAGTGTATTGCTGAAATATAAATGGAGTGGACCAGTTGATGAAACATTGGGCTGTTCACACACTGCACTTGAGAACTAGAACCTTGTGGTGGATGAAGAGTCTCGTGTCTGCAGATGAAAATCAAGAACAGCTTTGGCAGGAAATTACAAGTGTGTGAGGTGACTTCTCCTGGTGCAGAGACAGTAGTGCATAAAGAATATTGTCTGTTAAGCAGTTACTATGGTCTGCTGAGAACAGCGGTGAATAAGGAGCAGCACAGAGGGAACCCAGCAGATTTGAAGGTGGCAGTAGAGTGTGATTCCTACCTTGCCGTGGCCCTTCATCAGCACTATATTACAGATAATGAAGGCTTGTTGCACGTTGCTGCAGGAGTGTACCAGCTGGGCAGAGCTGAGGGAACGGGAGGGACGGTGCACAGGCTGGAGAGGACCCACACACACAATTTATTTATACCAGTAAGTAGTGACATGATACTAGTGACATGCTTAGACACAGCAATTTGGCATAAAATAACACTGAGCTGCAGTAGCTGCTGGAGCATTTATCATCAAATAATAAAACAAGACTAGTCTTCTACTGTTGTTACATCCTTCCCTGTGTCAATTATTTGTGTTCTTTTACAATATTTGATTAAATTAAACCAAATACTAAAAGACAATATTATCCTTTACTTGCTGAACATTGATGTCTTTGTCTTTATAGGAGGAGTTTCTTTTTTTTTGTACTTTTTTGTTTCTGTTAAACACAAAGTAAATGTCATATATGTACAGTATATATATATACTGTATATATAAACATATATATACCTGTGTGGTGGTGTGAGGAAACTCCAGCTGCTGGGACAAAGACTTCCTGTTTCCATATATTCCACTACTCCCATGAGGATGACAGCTGTACAGCTCCGGGGTCTTCATGATGATGCTGTCCAAATCCCCGATCCAGTAAGGCTGAACACCTGGTTACAGACACAGTATCATCAGAACAAGGATGAGGGTTAGGGTTATGATAAACAAGGATTTTATTCTTTGCTTTAAATTTTTTTGGATGTATGTCAATGCAGTTGCTATGTGTGTCACTAATATGCAAATTAGCATGTGATGGCATCTAGTGGCATATAGCAACCTTTTACACAGGCTTTACTTTCCATTGAAATAAATGGAGTGATGCTTGCGAGCTAGTTCAAGCAGCCAACTCGAGCTGCGCTGCTCCAATCATGTGACATGCACCAAGTGACATAACTCACTCTACACAACCATCTATAATACACACCCACTCTGTTTGTCTGTCTATTCAAGCTGAGTCAGTATCCAACCACGCTTTAAGATGTAAAAAAAATGGAGTACTTTCTATCTTTAGATTATGGTGTTATATTTTGAGAGCATTATTCTTTCAATTCAAATTCAGATTTTGTGATGTTTTTGCTTTCTCTGATCCTCACATGTTGATTTTCTCCGTGAAGACTGAGTTCATATAAACAGTTTCACAATGGTCTGAGCCTCGTTTTGACTCCTCCTCCTCATGTGCTCTCGAGACCCTCAACCTCTCTCCTTACATCATTTGAGGGGACAACTGTACTCACTGGTTGAATTTGGCCGAGTCCTGTTGCTGGCTGTCTGTCCTGGTGGGCTCTGGTCAGTTTTCTCTGTCCCCCAGCATTTCTCCTCATTAACCTCTGGGATGGGTAACTACACACACACACACACACACACACACACACACACACACACACACACACACACACACACACACACACAAATACACACACACAGCTATTGCAGCATGAGTAAAGAAAACAATGCAAACAAAGGCATAATGTAAATATAGAGGTGGTGCACACTAGAGATTGAAAGATGGTTTACCTTGAGGTGGTTGTTGTAGGCTACAAGTTCTTCATCTGTGTACCCAGGCAAAGATTTGGGGTCTGATGGGGAAATGAGGGCCGGGTGCTGTGGGCTCTTAGTCAGTGAATGGACATGGTCTTCGTGTGTGGAAATGTCCTAAAGTAAGAACACACCACATATACATTTCAACTGTGTCCTAAACATGAGTAACACAAGCTTCCTCAGTTTCAGTTTTAGTGGCTGGAAATCTCTCTCCATAGCTGAAGTTATTTTAAAAAGATGAATCAATGTAGACTTGGCCTGAGTGTCTGGTTACTAAATACTGTCTATATATATATATATATACATATATATATATATATATATATGCTTTTCTAGTCTTGATGACCGCTAAATGCACTTTACAGTGCAGCTTTGCCATTCAACGATTCACACAGTGCATAGCTGTGTAGCACTTTTGGCACATGGAACGGGGGAGACTGGGATTGAACCGCCGACCTTTTAACTAGTGGACTACCCAGTCTCCTTCCTGAGCCACCATTCAAACTGTAGCTCTAGCCTTTTATGGTGACCCTGTCTATCTGGCACTCACCACTTCCTGTCTGCTGATTTCACCCCCAACCTAAGCCCTTACCTGACCATGTGTGCTTGTCTTATTGTGAACTGTTCACTAGAACCATGTGGACGCTGACATTTCGTCACTGGGGAGGGATCCAGACAGACGGTGTTGAAAACAGAATCAGCTGAGCCCCAGTCGTCACATGTTCGACATTCTTTACTACAGCATGTGCTGCTCATTCTCACTGCAGCAGTTCATCACCTTAAAGCTCACTGCTCCTCAGTGAATATCTATTCTGAAAAAATATTTTGACAAATTTGGGGATTTTACTGGAGCTGTAAAATGACATAACATTTTCCTTACTTCCAATGACTTGTTCTTTGTTCCTGAATGTGTCAGATTCCTTAAATGCCCCAAGTCTTTTCTAGACTTCCTGAAATTCCACAATGTAGAACAATTATCTAAACCTTACCGAATTGTACTCTCACATTAGTCTTTTTTTGTTGACTTAATACAAATTCTTGAATTCCATTATGTGTTTCCACTTCGGAATAAACCTGCATATATAGCCTTGTGTGTGTGTGTGTGTGTGTGTGTGTGTGTGGGAGTTTGTGAGTTTGTGAGTGTGTGTGTGTGTGTGTGGGCGCATGTCTATCTATAGTTATGAGGGGCAATTTTGGTTTAATACCATCATTCTGCGGCCATTTTCTAGTTAGGAGGACATTTTGGCTGGTCCTCACAAAATCAATGGGCTGTTTAAGGGTTAAGACTTGGTTAAAGGGTTCAGGTCAGAATTCGGTTAATATTAGGGTTTGGCTTTTAGTGTCATGGTTAAGGTTATGGTAAGGGACTAGGATACAAGTCCTCACAACTATAGAAAGATGTGGAAGTGTGAATGTTAAGACTGGGAATCTGACTGCAGCATGAGAACATGCCGACCTAATAGCAGACACCTTTCACCTTCAACATACTGACGGTGAGATGATTTACTGTCTCATGCAGGTTATGCATGTGATCATTGGGTGGATCAGCTCAAAGCTGTAGGTGCAAAGATGATTGTGTTCACCGATGAACTGTCATTGTAGAAAGTATTCAGCTTAGCCAACACATAAACAACAACATGCTAAGTGTGCTGTGTTTACTGTTGAGTCCATTTCATGTGTGAACTCCCATTACCTCACTGTAGGGTTTAATGTGAACACTCCTCACTGCCTCCCCTTCCATCCAAGCAGTGCCACTTAGAAAGTGTCCGTTAAAGGGTGCCAGCTTGTCTGGGCTCGGCAAGCTGCAGCCTCTGGAGAGAAACACACACAGACAGCTGAAAAACCGAGAAACTCCAAAAGTCAGGTAAACAGCATGAAGTAACACGTAATATTGAGGCACACTTTCACCATTAAACATTTCACCATATGAGGAGCTTGTTGGCTCTTTATTAGTCATTTATTTATGTTGTATTCTGCAAGTCTTCATTTTCTAACCACTGGGTCATTAACTAATAAAAGGGAACCTGTGTGTTAAAGTGCAGATAGACTAATGAATTAGGTCATAGATGTTGGAGAGTTTTTGACCATCCTCACACATTAATGCCACTATATATAATGCATATAATGTATATTACACGTTATGTCTGTACACCAATGGAGAGAAAAGTGTCTGGTGAATTCCACACATACTCTCTTCTCTCCATCAGTACCCAAGGTCAGGTTATACGTAACGGACCCACCAACAGTACATTGTAGTGTTAACCTCAGATGCTCAAGAACGAGAGGCATGAACTTCATCTCTTTTGCGTATTTCACCAGTGGCAAGATGTAAGGTCACAATGTGATTCAGGAATGCAAATTTAGACTTTCCAGACTATCCAATAGGATGCGAGCATCTACATGTAACATAGAGACTGACAGCAACTCTAGCCATTCATGGATGTGCTGTTGGAATGGGTGACGGAAGTAGAGGAAGATATATGGGGAAACTGTGGGTGACATCTTCAGACTTGGGGTGACAATTGCCTATGTTACTATGTTATATTTGTATATTGTTTTACCTTCTGGTCTCCTTGATGCATCAAGTCTACATCAAAATTTTAAAAAGGTTCTCCTTTCACCAGCTTCCAGAAAACCTCCATCACAATAGAGACCTCACTTTATGATGAGGAATATAATGTAATAAAGTACCATAATTAACTTAATGTAGAGTTGTTATATATGGTACCAATGCTGTATAAGAAATGAAAAGCCCTGAACGCATCTGGACTTTGTTTGCCCTGCTTGTCACAGTCTTTGATTTACTATTTTTGCCCAGAAACACAATGCTGCTCTATAGCAAACCAGATATATATATATATATATATATATATATATATATATATATATATATATATATATATATATATATATATATATATATATATATATATATGTATTTGCGTGTGTGTGTGCGTGTAGTTGCATTCACAGAAGTGCAGGAAGATGTACTGTCACAGTTTGCTGAGTAATATCATTCATTGAAAGAGCATTTCATTCATATTACTGCTTGTGCTCATATTTTTTTGTGAATGGTGATGCTGATCCAGAACAAATACAGTTGATTCAGATTATAACACTACTCCTTCAAATGTTCTTTGGCCAAACATTAGAAATGGGAGAAGCTGCAGCAGCCAACAGCTGGAACAGCATCTTTCCTCACATAAGGAATAATATGAATTCCAGATCCAGATACAAATATTTCACATTTAGTGGAATGTATGTTAGTATGTAACCCAGTGTATCTGTCACCACTTTTCCAGGACATTCTTAAGAAACAAGGCACTTAAAGTGGTGGTATTGGGTTTTATCACCTGTGTAGGTTCCCTCCAGTCCTCCCTGGCTCCACATTAGTGTCTTTGTTCTGTGTCCCACTGTTATCTGCCATTTGTGGTCCACACACGTCCTCAGCAGGCCCTGTGGCTACACACATCCTCCAAATACTGCTCTCCTGTAACAACACACACATTTACATATACATGCATATACACACACAGTCATTGAGTATAAGGGAACTTCTATGCTAGCTATGGTATAAAGCCAGCTTTAAGAGCAAATAAATCATCTGTTGGAAGCCCAGGAAAAAGAAAAACAGCAGTTTTATAGGTGCATGAATTGAGCAACAGTGTTTGGAGGTTGACTTTATGGGACAAGACCATGTATAACGATCAGCCACAGTATTAAAACCCATTAGCCAGTTTTAGTGTTGTGGCTCATTGCTTCATTGCTGCATTTTTAGTCAAACCATGAAGCCATGAAACCATGGGAAATGACTGAAACTAGAAAATAAATTCATTGAAAGGGTCAGAATGAACTCAAGAATTGCATTAAAACCATTCACCGGTTCTAATAATCATTCTATATTGTATTGTCTCTTTTGTGTTAAGAATGTGACCAGATCATTAGATAATCCTGAAAATGATGTCTTCAACTGTTACTAAAAGTATATATACTGGCTTTTGTAACAACTCACGAGGGTCATTGTAACCTCTGATGCCAGATTATTCAGTGACTGGAGTGTCTAAGTGTTTGAGTCGCGATTCATGTGAACTGTTCTTATGATTCACAGAAGACACTGACTATTGTACGTCCTCCATTCAGTTTGGAATATTAGGCTGATTGTTGAGCAGATTCCACTCTATTCATGATGTGTAGTTTAGAACAAACACTGTAATAAACCAGTATTATCTTTTATACAAAGGTTTTTAAGCTTACACAGTTTTCATTATGACTACTATAAGTACTTTTGACAGTCTTCTCAAGAGTTAATTTATTTACATTGCATTTACATATCGCTCCCATAGACCGATTACTGAACAAATTGGTGGAATGTATCTTGTGTTCAGTTGACTTGAATATGGGGCAGTCATTTTCACAAAAATAAACATATAATCATATGAAACATAGAAATCTAATATGGAGAATATTGTGTTCTTAAAATCATTTATCTTATGACATCATGGATATATTTACCTTTAAATACAAAACCTAATTCATTATTTATTTTTTGAATTGTCAAAGATAACTATGATATTGTTTCTTTCTAGTAGGTGATTAAAGGTGATTGATGTCTAACCTGGCATGAATTAGCCCCAGAGGGAAACACTGCTCCATTAAATTACTGTTGCGCTCAGCCTGAATAAGGGGGGTTTAGCAGCCTGGGCTTTAGTCCAACTGTAAAGTCTCCACCATGATTCAGTCTCTATTGTCGATGCTTAATATATCAAAAGTATTAAAGCAGGGAGCTTTTCCCAGTAACCTCTGACTTAGCACAATAAATTCTGAGTATATATTGTTTATGAGGTGAGCGATAAGTGACCGACAGTCAAACCCTTGTTGACATCAGGGGAATGTGCCATGAGGGCGAGCTTTAGAAACCCAGCACAACAAACCCTGTCTTTGTCTGAATGTTTGACATTCAGGCCAGTCACAGCTCTCAACCTAACACACCAACACAAGGCATGTGATTATCATTACATTTAGACAACACTCTAGTCTCCACAGAGTACATCACGGTGTGAGCATGCTGATACCACAACAAACACGTTTTCCTACATATTATTCTATCAAGAATGAAAATAGTTGAATATATGAGTTTATTGTAATATTGAGGAAATAGTTATATCATTTTTATATATAGTAATATACGTAATTAATCTGGGAGATCAGAACAGCCTGTTGAATAGCACATGTTTTGCTCAGTAATTTGACAGGGCTGAATCACCCTTTACTGGGAGGCTGCAGGAGCCACGTGCACTAGAACATGCCAAAAATGTTATTACTGTAAAACATAACTCATCTTCCAGCCTCAGTAAACTGACCACTTCACATATTTTTCTTTTTAGGTTCAAAAAATATGAATTACTCAGATTGACTACTCTCTTTAGAATAACATGCCGGCATACATCCATGTGCACAACAGTGCAGGGAACTTTAGTGTGAGATAGAAAGAAATAAAATACCAGCATAGTGTGTTATTTACATTATTTGCAGAACAATGGCGCCTGTGGCATCAAGTGGTAATAACACAATAATGAAAAATAAAAAAAAATTCCAAGAGTCTCCTGAATTACTTGTTTTAATTGCATCATAGATGACTTTAATGTCTATGGTCTGGTCAGAACTAACACGTATTATCTGAAGGTGTACGTAATCAAATGCACATTCCAAGGGCAGAGGGCACTTCGAAAACTGACATAGATGGTGGTGATGGTAAAGATTCCCATGTTGAAAGCGTTTATGTCACAGGACAAGAAGATTTTGTGAATTCAAAGGCCATGTACTGTAGAAATGGTAGAAAAGTAAAAGGTGAAGCACAACATGAAAACTTGGAAAATTTGTTAATTCTCCCAAATCAAAAGGGAAAATGTGGTCACGGTTGTTAATTACTGACTGAGGTCATGTTTTTAGCTGAGATTGTCTTCAGGATTCTAGATAAAAGGTAGGCTGACCGAAACTGATTTGAACCAAACTGAGTAGAGGGATAGAGCGTATACGCTGTGGACAAACACATTTAGGTGTGGATCTAATGAAAGAGTGGATTGAGGAATATTTGTACCACATTATTTAACATTGAGAAATACAGTATTTTCTTGACATTTTCTAAAATTTCTCAGAAAATAACATTGGGATCTTGATGTTAAAAAGCAACCTATTTATGGTGTTGGAATCTATGAGTCAGAACAGTTTGGTACTGATGATCAGACTTCCTCCTTTTAACTTGTATTGTATTTGTAGGACTGTTTGGACTTGACAGAGGTATACACTCTAGTGGGTCATGGTTTCCTTGTTCTTCTCCAGCTTTGTGTGATTTCAACAATGTTAACTTCTCATGACGGCAAGCGGAACAAACTTGTGACTTTTCATAAGACAACCATCCTCCAAAGTATAACTTTTAATCCTTTGTGAAAATGTATGCAAACATCCCATAAAGATATCATCTTAACATGAACCAATTTTAGTTCTTTTATAAAATAGGCTTTGTAACTGTGTGGGTCTGTGGCTCAGCAAAATACTTGTATTCACGAGAAATATCACATAATGTAGAGCCTCAACATTTGTCGAGGTCAACCCTCCCTGGACAGATCAGAGGAGAAGTGAGAGGATCACAGCACTCAGTAAGATTCTTTGAGTAGGAACCTTAAGTCTGCACCGCATTCAAAAGCTTTTGAGATATTTCAATCTGGACTTAAGTAGTGGGCTGACCCAAACACTGCCCTTGCTATCCTAAGAGCAATGCCACAAGCAGGGTTAAATAATAACTATCAATGGATGGATTCAACTGCCTTTCTTGGGTTTTAAGTGAACTTGTCTGACATATGCCAATCTTCTTAAATTTTATATATGTTATTGTCATCTCTTGCAGTCATACCTTGATGCTGAAGGATCTCCTCATGCTGCGTTTATTCTCCCTGAGTGTGTTGGTATGGTGGAGCTGATGTTCTGCTTTGCTCTCTCCTCTTTTCTCCAGGTCTGATTGCTGGGACGTCCTACAGTGTCCATTCTCTGTATCTCTGTACCCTGTTTGAAGCCCAGCTGTCACATCTGTCCTCCAACTTGAACCCTGCGTCCTGCACCCATCTGCTATGTCCCCAGCATTCCTCTCCTCCACGCCGTCATCATTAGTCTTGGAGTGACACAGGATCAGGGACCTGGACAAAGTCCGTTAAAGAAAAAATGTCAGTTCCAGGCATGAAATCCCATAAATAGTAAACCTACCTGACCATAAAATAGTGGGTTAATGCAGCCATTCAAGTAATATTGATGCATACATAATGCTGTACAACAGAACAGAAAACAGAAATATGAAAGTATTCTATCTATTTCTTGTCATCATGATGCAAATTTAAAACAACATGTAGCCTATTCTTGACTATAAAAAGATATAATAAAGGTTTACAGTTAAAAGGTTAGTAATGTGTCTTACACTCTGTTTAGCCCTAGTTGTAAGCTTTTGAGTGGTGTTGGTACCTGGAGAGCATGGCAAGCTTCTTGGAGCGTTGGTTGTGGCTGCTTGTTGGGTAGTTGTTGTTGTTGCTTTTCCCCTGTTCCCTGCGTCTCCTCTCCATCCTCCTCGCAGCCGCTGTGCTGGCTTTCCTCCTCTGGTGGGAGTATCTTTGAGGCATGGCCGTCAGTGTGTGTGTATGTGTGTGTGCCGGGAGCTCAGGAACCAACACACTCCTCCCAGCCGGCCCGAAGCCTAATGGAGAGGGACGCTCTGGAGGGCAATTAGAAAATTCAGTTAGGACATTCTTACTGCATCCGTGTGTATAAGTGTTCTGAAAAACTGCTGAGGCAATTGTGGAGCTCAGCGGAGATAAAAGTGTTTTTTCTTTTCCTTTTTTGA
Organism: Limanda limanda; assembly: GCF_963576545.1. Classification (NCBI taxonomy): domain Eukaryota; kingdom Metazoa; phylum Chordata; class Actinopteri; order Pleuronectiformes; family Pleuronectidae; genus Limanda; species Limanda limanda. The sequence goes on along the minus strand of NC_083638.1, from coordinate 32,077,288 downwards.
AAAAACAAAAGTGGAGTTTTTCTCAATCCTCATGACTGCAGCTTAATCAGACTACTGTTGAGAGAAACCAACAAACACTCCACACACACACGTACACAACAACACACGTACACACACACACAAAATGGCATGGCAAATCATTGAAGTGAAGTGAAAGCAGCAGCTGATGAGGTAGTAGAGGCTCACTTAGGTCAGTTCATGTTCAGATCCACATAACCTACACTATGTGAGAATAGATAATGATGTTAGCAAGGGGCCCATTAATGGGCTGGAGTGAATGATGCTCTGTATACATCAACGCTTCACACTCCAGAGAGCACTATAGGATGACCCTCAAATGCATTATACATGCTAGCGTAGATGGCCTCTCACATTTGCGATGAACACTTAGTAAACAATGTGCAGAGGCTCTGAAACCCATAAGGCCTTTGGTCTGGCACCATTATCGTGTTAATCTTCTCCTCAAGCCACCTGCAGTCAGAACCTGACTGGCTCTGAAGGTTTGAGAGGTCATGAGCAGATAAGGCATATAGTAATAAGCCTCAAGAAAAAGTGTGAACCCTCGTACAGGAAGGGATCAGTCGGGATGGCTTTTTTATCTTTCAAGATGGTCAATGTATCCGATTTCATGTAAATGGCCATGTTGAACCAGAATAACTCACGACTTGTGTGCAAATTCAGTCGGGGAGGAGGTGCCAAAGACTTTGATTTCATCTAATACAACCAACAACATGATTTAAATTTAGTTTAACCATGTCTACAATTGATTGTGTAAAGGTAATCCATGGTCCCGCTGGTCAATATCCAAGAAGGCAAGAGAAGGTAAGCAACTGCAGACCTAAATGGTAAATGGATAAATGGATTTGTATTTATATAGCCCTTTTCTAGTCTGATGATGACCACTCAAAGCGCTTTTACAGTACAGTTTCACATTCACACACACATTCATACAGTGCATACTTGCAGCACTTTGTTATTCTATGGGGGGCTATTGAGGGTTCAGCATCTTGCCCAAGGACACTTCGGCAAGCAGATGGTTCAGACTGGGGATCGAACCTCCGACCTTCACCTTGGAGAGCGACCACTCTACCCCTCAGCCACAGCCTCCTGACATAAAGGTCTATTGTTTATATCTGTCCACAAACAAGATTAAATGTGCCAATTAGTGAGCTCCAGACGTGCAGGGGGGCAGATTTCTTTTTGTCAGCACCAGAGCTTCTTGCTTCATATTTAACTTACACATAAGTGGTATCACTCTTCTAATGTAACTCTCCAAAGAGAGTGAATAAGTACAATTTCCATAATAACAAAATCTTATCAGTCATCTCATGTGACTCTGGATAAGACAGTGAAAACACAATATATCCAAAGATCATATCATCGATATCAAACTCCGCTTACCTGGTTCTTTTGGAATGTGACTTTCAGAATATTTCTTATGTTTGTGGATGGATTTTGATCACATGTGGTGTGTCAGTTTATGTTCGTTTCTCTTCATGAGAAACCTGTGAAGTGTATTTCTGGTCAGCCGAGAGGTTGATGTGGTTGTAGAAGTTAATGATAAAGGAAAGGAACGCGGACCCAGTACTAACAAGTATAATAATGTTTATTACACAGAAGTTTCACAGGTCAGGACGAGCTCTAGAACTCGGAGAAATCACACAGCCAAATGGTGAAGTCTGACAGGCCGTGGTCAAACACACATTATATAGAGAGGTTAGTTCCACCCACGACTTTGGGTAACTTGTCATCTCACCTAAGGCCTCCTAATAAGGACGTGTTTAGTACATGAAGATGAGAATACACTGGTCAAGGATCTTCCCTACACCTCCATTGCTGTCAGAGGTCATTCTCTAGGTCACAGGTCCTTCCAAACAAGGAAAGACCTAATTGCATAAACAACTGAAAGACTCTCTGAGAATGTCTGAGTCACCAAAATAGACATCATAAATATCCGCCTGTCATTATATTTAAACACATGCTAAAATATTTTACTCTAGTGAATACACTACACCTGTGAACTCTGGCTCATAATTATTATGTCCAGGAAATTATACAACATGCCAAAATACATCAAACTGTAACTTTGAAGCTTCAGAAAGATTTCTCTCTCTATGTGCATGTTTTCCAAAATATAATTGGAACAATAGTTCCTGTGGATATTTGATTCAACAAAAGCGTGGACTAATAATCCCTGAGTTTAATTAGCTAGCAGGCTAGTTTTTCTGTAATTACCTTAAATTAGCACAGTGTGTTTGTGCTGCAGTTTTCTTAATCAATTCCTGGCATGCCACACAACAGGATACTTAATTTAAAGTTGGTCTTAAGAATGCAAATAATCAATGTTTGTGGAGTTCCGCCATGCCTCACCCAAAAGCAACACAGTCACTAATTGACCCGCCTGCCTGTGAACACTCTGCCCTGCTCTCACTGTGCATGACTGGAGCAAAGACGATGGTTCAAAGTTAGCAAGCGAGTCATGGAAAAGTCGGCTTCTAGCAGTTGTCAGGCTGTGAACATTCATGTGTTTTGGGGGTGTGGCTTTTATGAGAGGCTGATTGGAGGGAGTGTATTGGTTCATCCAGCAATTCAGCTTTACTATCTCTTTTTTTTAAACAAGCAAAATGGTTAATCTGAGTGTGTTTATGTCAACAACAGTGCTGAATGTACATTCATAGTTTACAAGATAGTTTGCTTAAACTAGGTTGCCATATTCAAACTTTTTTCTCATTAATCAAAGCCCACTGTTTCTGTTAAATTAATACAAATATGTAACAGTGAAAATAACCCAGCAACTAATGAATGTATTAGGGAACTGGATACTGGACTTGAATTTAAACTCTGGCTTTGCTTCTGGATTGTTTCGCTCACTACACAAGCACACTAGTGTTTCCCTCATGGCCTTTGGGGATGTTCTACAAGTTTGAAACATCAGTGAATGAAAAGTTACTTACAGAAAGAACCAATTTCAATAAAAGGTTGGATATGTCTTCTCAACAGTTTTAAGGTTATTTCCATTCTGAGGTTGATTGGAAAAATCTGAACCACAGGAGATTTTTACCATTTGCACCAGCAAAAGTTAGCATCACAGCACATGCAGGGAATGCACGGTTAAATGAAATTAAAATAGACATCTGAATAAACAAATAAATTAATCATCAGTTATAACCCTGAGGTTCCAGCAAACAGTATGGAAAGACTTGTCTTCCCGGTGAATCAGTGGCTCTGATCCTGGAAGTGTGTTAGCAATTATGAGGCATTAGTGTGCTGTTGTGTTGGCCAGATAGACAGGAAACAGAGACATGATCTCTATGCTGGAGGCTTGTAAGCCCCATAGACTGCATCTCTCCCTCTCATACACTGATATGCTCTCCAGCTTGATGTCTGCCAGCTGATGGAAAACCTTTACAGAAGTATGGGTGGAACTCAATCTAAGCTTCTTTCTCTACACCAGTGGTTCCCAAACTTTTTACAGTCCGGTACCCCTTCAGACATTCAATCTCCATCAATCTCCAACAATCTGCCAAAAATACTCATGTATACCCATATTCAGTGAAATAATTTCGTCGATGACAAAATAATGTCATCGACGTAATTCTGTTGCGTTCACTGCCAACACTGCGAAGCTATATGTCTCCATGAGTGCCTGAGGAGTCCACTGCTCTTCTTCAAGTAGGAGGTCGGAATATCCGAGTTGCCTGGAACACAGCACAGTGAGGATGTAGCAGCTCGAGGAAGCAGCCCGGAGCTATACTCTTAAACCCTCTGAGAGAGCAGCAGCTAGCCGCTGAGAACTAGCTGGATTTGACGGTTCTCGACCTCTCAGTCCGGTTTTTGTCACGTCCTCACTCCCGGAACCCCTCACCCAGACCCGGCTCTGAACAGGAGAGCCTCATTGAAGTCGCAACAAGTGGATCCATTAAAATTGAATTCAATCAGAAGCCTCTGCCAGATTTCTGGATAGGACTGTGCACAGAGTACCCTGCTGTCAAGACTTTGATGCCATTTGCCACCACATATATATGTGAGGGTCTTAGCTCTGATGAGCATGAAAACTAAATACAGGAATAGACTGTGTGTAGAAGACGATTTAAGATTCAAGGCCGGCGCATGCTTCTGCATTTTCATGGGACCGGTAGCGCAAGAGCCCTTCCAGGCCCCTTACGTGCTTACGTATCCCTTCTTACGTGCTTACGTATCCCTTCTTACGTGCTTACTGGCGTCGCCCAATATATCTAACTAGACGGCAAAGCTCCGCAAGCCTGACGTAGCCGGCAAGGCTGTGATTGGTCTGCTAACTACATCCTTTCCGGAGTCGCATTTCCGGTTTCATGCCCGGAACCGGCGGAAACAACGGAAGATTTAGAAGAACGAATATGGACCAAATAGAAGAGCACTTGGCAGAAGAGATCTGAAACTTTGACCACTAGTATAACCCGTCACTGCCTGGCGGATTTGTCCGCTAGAAAAAGGCTATGAGGAGCCGCCGTGGCTATGTAAATAAACGGCTCTTCTTCGTGCCACACACGAAGAAGAGCCGAAGAAGAGCCGACTAAAACATTACTCTGCCTAGTGTTCTGGCGGGGATTTGCTTTGCAACACGCGCAACGCTTGGAAAACCATGAATGACAACGAGTCCTGCGTCACAACTGCGTGAAAAGCCGCAGACGCCGTTGCAGAAGCATGCGCCGGCCTTAAGACTTTCTCCAAATCAGCCACACATTGCAGAATTATGTGCATCCTCTCAAGCACACCCGTCTCATTAACCTGTGCATGTGGTGATTATTTCTGGCTGAACTCCGCTCCGACCACGCTCCTTTTTTCAAATTCAACGCACACACTTCTGCACACTGTTTAGTTTATTTATGTTAAACATTGTTAGTTTGTGTTCTTCGGGCATTTGATGCTGAGTATCTTGGTTTTCATCTGTTTTGCCTTGTTTGAGTTAAATAGTTATTCCCGTTAAACCCCTGAGTGAGTTAGTTCAGCCTCCTTGTTTGTTTGTCATTTCCCTTTAGTTAGGGGGGGGGGGGGGTACGTAGCTGGAGATTGAATGTCTGAAGGGGTACGGCAATGTAAAAAGTTTGGGAACCACTGAACTAAACTAATGAAAAAGAAGTTGCAAGATGTATCAATGTTCATTTATTTTTTTATTTTTTTTATATCTTGTGCACTATTCAGCAGTTCTCCATTATAAACCGCAGGAATGCCGACAACAGTCATCTGCTCAGGAGAATGCACAGAGAAAAACAACAACACAATGACACTTACTTCTCCGCCTCTGCTTAATGCTATTTTCCACAGGCCTAAGATGGTCACAGCTAGATACCCCAGAGGACAGTGAGGGCTGAAGGGCATCTTTCACACAACTTGAGATATGATGAGATCAGGAAAACGTTCACTCAGCAGCTCAGCATTAAAGCAGACTGGAAGCAGAGGAAGTAGCTGGCATGACTTGGATGTACTCAGCAGTGCTCAATTCACAGAAATTCAAAAATACACTTGTGATTTCAGGCGTAGTTACTGAGACTTGCAGTTTCCACCCAGTGCACCTAAGCATCTGGTTATATCTAAGTCAGTCAGTGAACCCAGGTTTCGGAACATTGGTCTCCATACACAATAATTGTTGACGGCTTTTAGTGACCTCCCTTTGTAGTGTCTGGCTGCTCTTCATTTAGAAATAGTTGGAGCGAGTAATTGTGTTTATATCTGTGTCCAGATTAAATGGACACATTTAAGATAGATGTTGTTTTTACCTTAGACAGAGCCATGCAGACTTTGTTAGCCCTCATTAAACTTAAACGTCTTGACTCATCTCCTTCTTTAATGGACAGACATCAGATTGAAATTGATTTCGATATCAAGGGAACAGTTGCCTCACTGACTTGACTCCTTAGCGATACATTTGGTGTTAACTTTAAGTTGAACACAACAAATTTTTACATGTTGCTACCTCCCTCTGATGTATACAAATTAAAAAATATTCCAGACATGGGTTCCACCATCTTTTACATTTGTCGTCATCATGGAGTGGTATCAAGGACACGCCCATACATCTGCTCGACCAATCACGGGCCAGTCTCAAATGTCAATCATAATAATTTTTTATAAATAAATCTTATCTTGTTAACTTGTTTTTGACCTATACTGCAACCAGCCACGGGGGTGATCAAGGTCATGTCATCCATCTTTATACAGTACATGGCTTCTACCAAGTTTCCAGGTCCGTGAAGGACCTATCTTCATGCTATCAGGTGCCATTCAGGCCCAAAGAGGGCTGCTTCTGTTTCAGTGAGACTCTCTGCTCTGAGCATTTAGAGCCCCTCCATGTAGGCCATATGCTGTATTTATATGTATGTGTGTGTGGTTATTGTGTGTATTTCAAGCTTCATAAAAAGCACTTGTTTCAGAGTCCTGAAGATGCTGACTGCCTCCTGTGATGTCAGCTTTGGTACATGGCGAGTCCAACTTTCCCCTGACACACAGTGCTCTATTGATGTAATGGCACACAGCAGTAACACTGTTCACTATTAGGACATGCACGTAGAAGAAAAACTGGGGGAGGAGAAGAGAGCATAGGTTGGGTCACGTTGCATGTTTTGGGCAGAGACTTGATAAAGTGTGTGAACACATGTTTGCATAGTGTGTGTGTGTGTGTGTGTGTGTGCACTGAGAGAAAACATACTTTTTTGCCTGTAGCATTAGTAAGGCAGGAATACCAGCCTAACAGAACCTGATTGAGAGAAAGCAGAGGGTGGAGCTACTGCACAGCCGAACAACGTGTGTGCTGTTTGCAGTTTTCTCTGGGGATTTTTTTCCAGACTGAGAGGTGGAGCAGGACCTAGATGACAGCCAAGAGCATGTCTCAGTCACGCTGCAAATGTGCACTTCACCACTTTTACAGTGTGGACAATCACAGAGATCGCTTTTGGTTTGCTCGACAGGGGCCACTCAAGGGAGGTTCCACGGGTCTGGCAGCTGTTGTCACTGTGTGGAATGACAACTGCAGGCTGTGTATGACCATGTGGTCGTATCTAAGTCTGGACTCATGGGATTTTGATTGGCTGTGGGAGGAGTAGCGAGGAATCTGTGTCCGTCTCTTACTGGTCTCTGAGGGCAATTTGGGCTATAGAATGCCTTAGAATGGACATATGCAATTCTATTTAATGTTTGCGTGAATTCATGAATCAACACACATAAACAAAAACACACAAGCACATACACACACACACACACACGCACAAACTGATTTCGCACATCTAGTCCTCAGGACAAGTGCATGATTTAATTTCCTGGGTCTGCAAATAATTTTGGTAGTTACACAATACTCATGTCATCAGAAACAACTTTTTCTCTGTCTTTCCTGTCATCTAATCTTCTGAGAGATGGTTTAGATAATTGAGGAGTTGCACTAATAAACCTGCCATCAGCATTAGTAGTGGGATTACTACTTACCGTAGTCAATCATGATGCCTCGCAGCCAGCATCCACAGCTTCTACCAAAGATAAAAACAGCAGGTCCAAAGGATGAGTTCACTCCAGAGAAACAGGCAGAGGTCCAGGCTGAGAATCGGGTTAAAAGCTCAGAGCAAAGATTCCTCCCTGCGATTCATCTGGGTTAACGTGCCTGTACCTCTTCTCCTCCTCCGTCTTCCTCCTCCTTTTCCTCCCCCTCGTTTGTGAAGAACACAACACTGTGTCTCAGTAAGGCACAGCTCCCCAAAATCACTGCCCCTTTCCTGTGAGTCAGCTCCAGAGAGGAAAATACACCACTGGGCCTGACCTCACACCTACTTTGCATCACATACTGGTTGTAGTCTTTTGGTTGTGTGTGTGTGTGTGTGTGTGTGTGTGTGTGTGTGTGTGTGTGTGTGTGTGTGTGTGTGTGTGTGTGTGTGTGTGTGTGTGTGTGTGTGTGTGTGTGTGTGTGTGTGTGTGTGTGTGTGTGTGCTGTATGAATAGATTCTCTGTGGTTCACTCCAATTTACACATCAACACACACCCCTCAGTTGAGTCTATATGTATTAGTATGGATCTAGTTTTTAGTTTGGCCAGTGTTGTTTGTACTGGACAGTAAATATACAGATGTAAGGTTGATGTTGGTTGAGCCAGTGGATGGAGAGAACCACTCAGAGTGAAGTCACTTCATTCAGACAGGCTGCCTTGGGAGGTGAAGCCTTAATGAGGGTCTGGTATGTGCTTTAGGATATGGAGGAAAGTTAAATGTTGGCCATTTTCTCTTAAGAAACACAGAGGACGCTCAGCAGCAGTCAAACTCCTTGGTTCGTCAAATTTTTGGCCATGCACCCCCTGGATGAGCATGTGTGATGAACCACACAAGCACTGGGTCTTGGTTTTCATTTGAATACCTAATAACTAGAAGGTTGTTTGTTGACGTGATTCCAGAGAACTACTGCCTGAGGCTGAGAGCCCAACAACAGCATGCCTCTCACTCACACCTGGCAATAATCCACTGTGATAAGTAGGGTCGGCTGAGGGAGGTGTCCACCCCCTCAAGAACATCTGTAGCAGAATTTTTCATGCAACTATTTGTACATAATTGAGTCTACTTTCTGCGGGGTGTTTGCCATGCATGTTGTTGTGCCTCCCTCTAGTGGCCTGCCTGTGTTGCTGCGGTTAGTCTCACTACAATTCCTTTCTCTCCTTTCAGTCGTTTAAATGAGCAGCAAGGAGTTACCTATAAATAGACAAGAAGTGATTGTAGATTGTTTGTATAAAAAACAGAACTATTCAGTCTAACTTCACTGATACCATCTGTTTAGTTCTGTGTCACAATGTTTGCACTTGATTCCATGCATTTTTCAAAACTGAGTTCTCTTAGCTTCACACCTTCAGCACAAAAACAGTACGAAGTATAAAATGTTTGTTTCATGCTGTTAAAATATAAGAGCCAAATGTTTAGAGAGATATCCATAAAAAATGTTTTCATAAAAATACATTTTTTTCAGCTATTGAAGTAAATATGTGCAGTTCAGAAAAATGTTTATACTTTAAGTGGGAATCATTTACTGAAAAACTTTACATTAAGTTAATTTAATAATAATCTTTTTTATAAAATGTATCCTTTACACTTTACACCCACTGGAACAGTAGTTAATATCCAGATTAATTCAACAATTGGAATATCTATTGATAATATGATATCTACGGATAAATTATTATGAACATAATGTTAAGATAAATTCACACTCACGTTGTGATTCTTCATATTATAGCTTCATGTCTGACAAATCAAGGTTTGTCTGTCAGTTTGTTGTAGTGAATGGCTTCAGATACTAACCTCAGTGGCTAAAGGCCTTGTTCTCCAGGGGAATATTTATTCTAATCAAAGTATGAAAATCACAGGAATTACTAACAACATTAACAATGGACCTGTTCTAGTCACATGTCCTGTAGTTGTAAGTTTTGCCAGTGAGTGTGCAGGACTCTGAAACTGAATCTGTATCTGGTTGGAATTCAGCCATCCTTTCTTTCATTGTTTACATGTGCTTTTCCGACTGCGACATATCAGAATGTCTGCTATGAAAAGGACTAATCCCAGTGACTCTGCTAAAAGCACAGAACCAGTTTCACTTACACAGACAAAGATGATGGCCATGAAATTAAACTCTTCAGGACTTACCCAAAGCCAACAGAGAAGAAACCCTGGTTCTGTCTTGGATTCATGTTTGGTAAAGGATAACAACATTTTCTTCATATCATCTCAGAAACATCATAACATATAAAGTTAAAGACATTTCTGTCACTGATTGAAACAAAGAGCTTTTATGTCTTCCATTACCCAAAACCAGTTAGTTTTTATTAACAACTGTGCTTCTCTCATGGTGTCCAAGACCACTAGGACAGAACATCTTGCACTGAATTAATGCTTACTTGTTAGTTTTAGTATTGATTTTAAATCATCAATATCACATTCAATAGATATGTATAGAAATCGTCTGCGGTTAGCTAAGTAACTGAAGTGCAGTTTACTCAGTCTCTTGTTTCTCGCTGTGCTCAATGTAGCACAGCGAGAAACGAGAGACGTTTATTCTAACAGCTCACAGTGGAGCGGCTCTTTTCTGTGCTGCAGTGTGTGAAGGAAATGGACCACACCTCAGAGGGGAAAGAAACATCCCCAGTAAACAGCCTGAGCGCAGGACTCTTCAGGAAGTTTCTCTTCCATCTCTGGACGCTAGTCAGAGTCGGGCCTATTATTAAACACTAAAACTCTGCCTCCCTCTTTCTGCTTCCATCAGTGGACAAACTTTCTATATCTGTCTATGGCCCAGAGATGAGTTTCTTCTTTTCTTTTCCTCTGTGATAAAGACTCTTCTCGTGTTCTTCTTTAAAATCATTTCAATGTTACTCTGTACAGATGAGCCCACGTTGCATTGTCTTGGGGTACACCCAGGCTGCCAGCGTCACACTTACAGAGACAACCATTCACGCCAATGATTACCCCAGCCAGTTTGGGATTCAAACAGGTAACCACTGCCCCACCATACCACCCATATTTATGTGTCTGAAAACAATTAGAACTATCTTTCTTTTTAGAATTATATTCATTTACATTATTACAAATGTTTCTAGCTATTTTCAGACTATAATCAAGAAAACACTGTGTTTCATCTGATTACCTGTCAGTGCCATCATTTAACATCTGTGTATGTGTCACGGTTGTGTTTGTCTACCAGAAACGTCTGGATCAGAGAAATTATCAGAGAAACCAGCTGAGCAAACCATTTACTGGATTAAATCAGCGTGTCTGTTTGTTTTGAGGGGGAGGAGACTTCTGAGAAGAATTCAGTTCCTTCTCAAAAGGAATCCTAATCAGGAGAAGCTGACTGGAATGATGACATCAACTTCCCCCACACCCAAAATCCCACTTTTACGAAGTCACTGAACTCTTGTGGTGCTGTGGCTGAGGGGTAGAGTGGTCATCCTCCAACCTGAAGGTCGGCAGTTCGATACCCCAGTCTTCCCCATCTGCATGCTGAAGTGTCCTTGGGCAAGATGCTGAATGGTTTTGAGTGATCAAGACTAGAAAAGGGCTATATAAATACAAAACCATTTAACCATTTTTTTCTTATTGTTTTGATAGAGAGACAAAAATGACCCACTGACCTGCCAGTTTTACATGTTTCCAGTAACTGGTGTAGTCGCCTTAATACATATCTGGAGAAGAGAAATATATTCATTGTCTTCATGTTGAGCACATAACTTAGATACTTACCTCATATTAATCAACTGCAAGGTAAACTCCCTCCAATATATGACTTTATATCCTTTGAATATCCATTCAAACTTAATCTGATTTGTCTGTTTGTAGATTTCAATTACAATTCAAATCTTTGAAGGCAGTTTTCTCACAATGTGCTCATATTTTCACACCACCAAATTGTGAATGTTTTTACAGAAAGATTTTTCATTCATAATCTTAAATATATACCATTGCATTGTTTTGGATAACGTAATAACAAAATTTTTTAATTATTAGCACATTTTAAATAGATAATGCCACATTTGCATTTGTAACCATAATATTTCAGAAAAAACAATTGACAAATGTTAGGGCTGGGCAAGTTAACTTGTTTAATCGAGTTAACTCAAGTGATGAGTTAACTCGATTAATTATTTTATCTCGCATTAACTCAGGTTTGATTATTTATTGTTTTATTGTGAAAGTCAGGCTTTTATTTTGTGAAAGTCTGTTGCTGACTGCTGCGGAACCGGAAAAAAGAAAATAATTGGCGGATAAACAACCATGGTTAAGGTTACCGAGCTTTTACATGGCCATTTTCATTTTAAAGTTCTTCCAGACGGCGGAGTCGACAGAACCAAAGTAATTTGTAGCCACTGCCAAGGTGAATTTTCTTATCACCGGAGCACTTCCAGTCTAAAATATCACCTAAATGCAAAACACAGTTGATATCAGCAAATCACTCAACGAAACAGCGAGCGGAGCGAGGCTTCGGCAGACTACGTTAGACGCAGGGAGGAGTATACATTTTTCATAACGAAGAGGATAACATTAATGCCCTTGCAGTGGCATTGAGCTTTAATTTTGTATTTGCTTTGATAACATTGTTAAGTTGAGATTTACACTGAATATTTTATTTAACTGCTACTGTATTAAATGCTGATGTTAAAAGTGTTTGCACAACAAATGTTATGGCACTTTTGTTCATATGGCAGAACATTGATGCGATTAATCGCGATTAAAACTTTTAATCGTTGCCCAGCCCTAACAAATGTATTATCCACCACAGAGCATTTTTTACACACCAGGTGCTCACTAGGTATTGCGCCCCCTTCTACTGTCAAAATTAGGTACGTTACTTTACCAATTACACTCTTGCTTAACTCACAGAACAATGCACAACCTTTAGCGGATTTCATTTCCCGTTGCGTCCCTGTGTAAATACTAGCCAGTTATTGTTAGTCTTATGAAACAGGAAAGCATCAGTGCATTTGAGTCTGACTAAAAACATCAGTAACTTGAAAGAGAAAGAACTGGACTCAGAGGTATCGAGCAAGCATGACTCCTACTGCTGTTCACATTAGCTGGTTCTCTCTCTCTCTCTCTCTCTCACACATACACACAAACACACACATACATACATACACACACATACGTTTGTACTTCAATCTTAGTGAGGACACTCATTGGCATAGTTCATTCCCTAGCCCCTTACCCTAACCCTACCCATCCAAGCTAAATGCCTAACCCTTAACCTAACCTAAACATAATTCTTATACACACACACACACACACACACACACACACACACACAAACACACACACACACACACACACACACACACACACACAGAGTGTTTAGACTTACGCAGCAGCACCTGTGGTTGACACATTAGCTGTGTGTCAACAGTGGTGAATGGGGCGGCAGCCAGGCAAGAGCCTGTACTCTCTTTGGGGCAGCACAGAAATCAGTATCTTCCGTTAGGTGCATGTGTGCTGTACAAAGATTAAATGATGATGTTCACTTACTTGATGTGGTTTGTGGCGTCAGAGCCATTAGTTGACTGACTCCACTCACTTACTAACTGATGTATGAAGGTGGAGGAAAGGTCCAGGCAGTTGGGCTGTGGTGTTGGTTGTTCATGATTCACACTCTCTACCCAGAACACCATTTTTTATTGCATCTCCTCATCCATCTTGTTTACCCCAAGTAATGTTTCATAAATGTTCTTGCGACACAAATCTCTACTGTCCCCATTCACATAACAACTGGTAATGACCATTATGCCAACTGTGCATCAAACTAACAAACAAACCCAGGTCTCGTTAATTCCCTGCAGTTATTCAGAAACATTGCACACATTTGACTCCCATGTACAAAGTTAAATCAGGACAGGGGTCTGTAGAACCAGGTAGATTTAGGTTTGATTCTGGGTTTTCAATTCTATGAAGCTGGTTCACTAACTGTAAATCACCATGGTAACTGATTGAACCACAAACCTGCTCCATTCTACAGCAACCTGACAGGGACAACATACTTAACAGGAAAGTGACCAATAATAAAGAGCTGCAGATACTGTTACAGATCAGTGGAATCGTTTTGCTGCTCCAGACTTTTCATATGTACCCTCATTTTAAAACAGAGCTACTAACAAACAGAGGGAGAGTTCATCACACTTAATGTATAACTTAAGTTAGGGTGGTTGACAACCAGCTTCATTTGACATGTACACACCAGGGATCCAACTCAAAGCTGTGGCTGTCTCATGTATTATACTTTATCAGATTCTGGTCAAAAGCTTCTGGGATCATCCTAATGTCACAGTACCTGGGGCGTATTGATCATTGAGTAAGCAACCACAAACATTAGCTCAAAAACACAGCTTCTTCAGTGACAGCAACGGTAATTCTCTTGAAAAGATCAATATAGACTAAATTAAAAAGCCATGGCCTGTAGTAAGGAGCCCTGTCGCTTGGGCTTCAGTTGGTCTGACTGTAGTGATCACTGTTGTGAGGAGCTGTTATTGCTGGAGACTTCACTAATGAAAACCAAACATGTCCTGCCCACACTCCTCCACATTTAAAGCAATGAGAGGCTGATGTTCTGGACATCAGATCTCACTCCACACAGGTACTCCCACCCATGTGAACAACCCACAGAAAAGATCAGCCTCTTTTGGTCAAGTAAAACCATTCATGATATATATAAAAATTTTGAGTTCTGTGCTTTATCAGCTAAATCAACTTTGACTATTGTGTTTTCTTTATTCTGAACACACAACTGGAAGAATATGTGGATAAGGTGAGTATGGGTTTAAATTTGCTTAAAGTGCTCTTGTAACAGCAGATCATCAAGGTAACAACCACAAAAGCCCAGTTGTTATGTAAGGAGATCACATAAGTGACCCTGAGATAGATGGAAAAATACACTGCTAACTAGTCAGCTAGTTGTCGCCTGTTGTTTCCCTCCACTGTATTGTATTCGTATTTGGCACTCAGAATAGACAACAATTATTGACTGCTGTTTGCTGCGTAACATGGAAAAAAGCTTATATCAATTTCCTAACTTTTATATATATATATATATAATGTACATTTTAAGTTGAAATACTGTTGTATAATAATAATTATTATACAAAAATCTTCCATAACTTTACTATTGTTGCAGTGTTGTCAGCTTGCAAAACTCCCATTTTTATTTAAACTAGGCATTTGAGCATAATTTGAAGACACAAAACACAACTGTATCACACCTGGTGCTCTGTCTGCTATTATTTTATTTGCAGTTTGCAGCCGTCTCAGAGTTTGCACTTCTACTTAGCTGACATTTTGTATTTGACCATTTCTGTCTGTGATATGAGGGAACTTTTACATGTAGGCTAGCAGAGCTGAAGAGACTTCACAATCTCCAGAGAAGGATCATCTGGACCAATCACAAAGAGGTTGGTGTGACATATAGATCATATAAATATTTAAATTTCCCTTGATAGATAAATCTTTCCCCACCAGTGGCTTAGATAAGTTGTGGTTTTCCACTGTGGTTATTTTAGCAACAAGAAACAAAAAGCAGTTGGAGCTGCAGGCTTTCATCAAGCTCTGCTATCTTGTTTCCATACTCTAATCGCTGTGATATCACCCACCCTCCACCTGGCTTTAAGACAAGAGGAAGTTAGGATCAAAAATAAGCCTCTGCCTCTCCTCCTGGCAGGAACAGGATATGTGAACTGCGCTCACATTAGTAGGAAATCACAAAGCCATTTTTCTCACACACACACACTTTCCCACAGCACCGAGGGATGAGGTGATTCCCAATGAAGTCAAAACAGTGGCTGCAGAGGTGGACTGAGGCCCAGTCCCCTGTAATGTTTGTGTTTGTGTGTGAGGACAATAGCAAGTTGGGTGGGGTAGGAACAGGATATGAAGTGTGTGTTTTGAGTGGGGAGTGGGCTCGTGTTAACAATGTGTATAGTGTCTGCTCATCAGAGGGAAGCTCTCCAAACACTGTGAATCCAAAAAGAGTTCCTGAAGTCATTGTGGCTCAAAGGTCAGTGTGTGGGTGTGAAAGCACCCAGCCGACCATCTCTTCCCTGCAGGCAGGTCGAAAAGAAAGAGAGGATCTCAATGTGGCTGAGGTCAAAGGTCAGTATTGTACTGTGTCAGGAGCCAAAGAAGGGCTGGACTTGGAATTAAAAATGGACTGGAGAGGCAGCCAAGTTTCCACATTCTGTGGCTGGATGTTAACAGAGGGTGTTTTCAGTAAAACAGAGCAGATGTCAAGGCTAAAGAACAACTGTTTAGTCCCATAACCTGCAAAAACATCACAACAACAGCTGCTGGGAGCTGCCATATGAATGTGCAGTTTGGAGAAGGTGTTCAGTAGTGCTAAGCTGCACAGCTTTTGACACTGAATTTAAGACGCTGTCTACAGTCGTTTTAGGACATGTAAATAATGTGCTTTGTGCCTATAGGTTTTCCACATAAATTACATCTGATCTTTTTTTCTCAAAGAACATTCCCACACCCAAGTGAATGTAACTTTTGCAAAGAATTCCATGTCCTCAACACTGAGGATTTTAAACAATTAATGGACGACGCATCTCCACTTTCTCACACTGTACAAAAATTAAATATCATCGATGGTGTTGCCATATAGCACTGTTCATGTCACATGAGAGGTCCTCTCCTAGAGTTTGAGAGCCAGTGTGCTGTTTGTCCATTCTAGGCTACTGTAGAAACATGTTCAGTCTATTGTGAGGTAATGAAAACAAAAGGATTTAAATTTGTTATCAAGTTAGCCCTCTTAACTGGCTTCTGTAAATATTTAGTCAGTTCATAGTAACCTTTGTCCAAATGGGAACTTTTTCAGGTGAGACCCAAAATATAAATTTTCTGTCTTCCTCAAACTTCCTCAGCACAGGGACATCTCCTACTGGTTTCAGTCTGCTCCATTAAACAGTCGACCTGAGGCCCCAGGTGTCACTCTCACTCACCACAGTGGTGTTATCATTTGTTTCGATGAGGCACACAGGAACCGCCCACCTGCTTCTTCACTGATAACATTCTGGACAAGATGTCATGGTCAGAGGAAAAGGAAAGGTGGGGAAGAGAGGGAGCGGTAAAAACAAGTTAAAGGTCCTTTAGCAACAGCTAAATGTTGCAAAATATGTGACATGTTTGGCCGTAAGGAGTTAGGTCAGTTAAAATAACCAGCTCATTGTTGATGTTCAGTTCGAGTAAATATGTAGGTATGTGATATTTGATTTGCTTAATACTTGACTATAAAGATCATTTGAACATTTGAGATATTTATTTATCTCATTCTAAATATACACTTGTATGTGCTGTGATCAGTGTTCTCATAGGGAGTCAGATTGGACCTTGTAAAATCTATAAGGTTACTCAGGCTATTGGACCAATAGCCTGTGTTTTCACACAGGCTATTGTTGGTCAGTCTCAAATGTTTGTATTGTTTAATATGGGTAATTTTCCTCTCCGATCAACAAGGTGACCCAATGCTTCTACCGTGATATGTAACATTAACAAACAGGTTTTAAACCTAGCAGGCTGCTGGTCTGTGTGAACAGGGTGGCCTGGTATGGAGTCAAATTCACAGCATCAACTATTGGTTCAGTCTCCCCCTGACTGTGAATGCCACACAGACAAGTTTTTTTTTTCTTATTTGGAGAAGTCTGTCTAGTTTGTCAATTTTTAAGCTCTCAATGTTGAGCGCCTCTCCACATAAAAAACACACAGACTCCTCCCCTCTTTATTTAAAACAGAAACTAATAGTAACTTGTCTTTGGATTTTCATTTAGACATCATGCGATCAAGAGTGAGGGAATTTACAGAAGTCACACTTGAGATCCTCCAGGTTCACAAGCAAACTTCTCACTGACTGGTGAGAATATTTTTCAGCTGCCTGTTAAGAGGTTCATGGTTACAGCCCCCCCGCCCTTCTCTCTCTCCAAACACAGTCCATGTTTCTATCACACTCACCATAACAAGGGTATCATCCTAGCTGACCAGCTTATTCCTGAAGAACTCGCCTGTATTCACAATATTAATACTGTAGTGATAGCAGTGCGTTCTTAGCTACATGCCAAAGTGTCCTTGTACAGTATGAATGCACAGTATGAATGGGTGCATGGCAAAACTATACTAAAAAGCACTTTGAGTGGTCACCAATAGTTAAAAAAGTGTTTAATAAATACCAACCATTCACCATAAAGTGTTATTTTCATCATCAATAGTGCAGTATATGTTTGTATGTTTTTTTTGCCATTTATTCATATGTCAATGCACCTAGCAAGCATAGATGATCATGAGAACCATGTATAGATTAACTGAAATGTTCTAAAATAATCCTATTTTAAATGTTATAGAATAACATTTTGACAAGTTCAAGAAAAGTCAATATTTCACACAGTTTAAAGAACTTAACACTTGGTGTTGTTGTGAGAGACTCAGACTGACATGACCTCAGTATGTCTCCGATCTTGGTAAAAGCTGTGGTACAACATTGTAGATTACAGGTGTAAATGCAATGAACTGTGATAAATACCATGAATGATCTTAATTCTAAATTCAGGATAATTAATAAATATGGTGTTATACAAATTACCTTTTGAGAAATGGTTTATCTGTTTGGGGTCACAGGTCCTTTACTGGTTTTATTTTTACTATTGATTAGAACATTTGCAGGTATGATGAGACAACAGCAGTGTCACATGACATCCTGTCTTTTAAAGTGTTTGTAACTATACCTGAGCCAGAGAAATAGCCCTGTCATTTCATCAGCCAAACATAAATAATTCACCCAGGATCAGTTTACTCTTATCAGGTTACTAGTGCACCTGAAAACCTAATGAGTTAACCTGCCCGGCAAACAGAGACAGACATTCTCATTGTGTGCTGCCAAACATTCCAAATAAATTCACCTGAACTCTGGTAAAATATATCCAAGAGCAGGTGAGCGTGTCTGTGTGGGTGAGGCACAACACTCCGGCCTCCACTCGGCCACCAGCAGCTTGGGTGTCGTCAACGCCATGGGGATGGGAAGTCCCCTGGGGAAAAGGATAGGCAAGTGTTTCCCTCTTGCAGCAGGAAATGGGCGAAACCTTGCCTGAAATTACGACTCCAGCAATATATCGAGAGAAGGAAGCCACTCCTGATAGCACAGGCTATAGGTTTCCTGTTGTGGGCCAACAGTTTGGCTGGCTGTTTTAGGGTGGAAAGAAAGACTTAGAATCACTGAGAGCCGGTCAACTGTGTGCCATAAAAGGCTCATGCACTGAATTTACAAGTTACAGATGTAGTTACTTTAATTTAGTAGTAGTTATTGTAATACAGTAATTGCAAGTAGTTTGGGTCTGTTTAAGCTTTGTGACTCAACAGAACATTATTGTTTTGATTGTAATTATCATTTTAAGGTTGTAAGCAGTTTCATCTTAGTTAATTTAATATTCACATGTATATTTTTAACGAACTGGAAGAATCTTCTATTTGCACAACAGTAGATGTAATGAAGAGAGGCTGACAGTTTAGCAGTGACTTTAACATGTCATATTATTATGGTAGTTGAAGTGGACTGACCAGATCAGAGTGATCTTTAGCTCGTTATGACAATTTTGAAACAACACTTAAAAAAAATCTTCCTTCACAGTATAATTATTAGTTTTTCCAGAGGTTTGTTAACCAAGCAGACAGGGAGACAAATGCAGTTTCAGTGGACACAGTTGAGCAAATATGTCTTGATTATCATCTCTTTATTGTTCCATGATTATTTCTTATTTATGGTGGTATTGTTCAGGTCATACAAACGTATCTCAATCACTTTTTTACTAAATAGTCCACTGTTTTTACTCCTTTTCATTTAAGTTTCCCAATTCTGAGTGTAATGATAGTATCTTCATGTCCACTGCTTTATGTAATTTATGTCCAATTTGTGACCATTACTCCCAATTGTTCCATTTATTCCTTACTTCATTTGTATCTGGCTGATTATCCATCTACATCTGTGAGTGATCTGCTGTAAAAACCTCGTAAAATGGATCTCTCCTTTCAATTAGTAAATCTATTAGACTGGCCATTAATAAAAAGAGTTTAAAAAGTAAGTGAATGGTAAATAATGCTTAGATCTCTTACCCCTGAGTTGCATTGAAGGGCAGCTTCATTTTGAGTTGACATTCCCACTGGAAGCCAACACATTTGTTTAGTTAGTTTATCAGTGTGAGGCTGCATGTGTGCAAAACCCTTTTTTTCAGGATGCCGAATATGGCAAACATCCACCACAGTCATATCAGAGTTACCTGAACTGGGTTATAAGATAATCAAGCTCAGACCCAACCTCCCATCCTACAGCAGGGACATCCTGGTGTGATTTGTTTCATTTAAAGAGAATTCGGGCTGTGAGAGATTGCCAGAACCCAGATCTTATGATGGTTTTACTCCAGAAGAAAGAGTGTGACCTGGGTTGAACTGGACAGAGGACACAGGAAGCTGCTTTACGTGCAGGGATGTGTGAGGGCACGACTAATGCTGCAACCAGTTCATGGAGGTAGCAACAGGAAAATTAGGCTGCGCACTGACAATATTCTAATACATCCACTGATTGGCTGGATGAGAGAGATAACCTTCATATCATCCTATTTCATATCAAATACAGTTAACTCATCCATTCTTCCTCATAGACAGGGGATCAAAGGTCAAAGGTTTTCCATACTGCTCCTGTGGTGTCATCCAAGTGTTTGCAACCCCCGACTTTCATATGGTATGAACAAGATAATTTACACCACGTGTTTAGCCTAAATATACTCCACAATTGTGTGGCTACGTCCGCTAGCTTAGCCACTTCCTGTGGACTTTGAGGCTTAAAACATAGTGTAAATTATCTCATTTCGAATAGAATTTGAATGTGGGAGCTTGTGGACACTTCGATGACACCACACACGCAGTATCGAGGTTTGTTGTGCTTTTTCTGTTGTTTTCTAACTTCTGAAGAAGCAATCACAAAAGACTTGAATTATATTGGATTTGGCTGCAATGCTGTTTTCCCGAGACTCCCCACGAAACACACAATTGACTCAAACACTCCACCCACCCCTCAACCGGCATAGTGGTGAGTAGAGAATGGGTGAATTTTCATTTTTTTGAAGTGAACTATCTCTTTAAGCTGCATCTCCGGACAGTGATTATGGACAAAGTAAATGTTTAATACTGCCGTGAACATTACTGAGAGAAACCAGTTACACAGAACATTTAGTGTAAAACTTTATGGACACACTTCTTGAGGTTAGATAATTAACTTCCTTATCTTAAGTGAATAAAAGTATTTTGACATTTTTATATAATTTATGCAACTGAATTGTACTTAGATTTTACAAGTTCATTTAAAACATTGCAGATACAATGTAAACAGAATTTTTAATTAAATTCGTATCAAATAAACAAAAAATGTTAATTAATTCAGTTGGTTTAACATTTTGAAAATGTATAAAGGTCTTTGAGAAAATGATCTAACTTAAGGTCACTTAAGTCATATTTTTCTCAAAGGGGAGGAACTTAGTTGGGTCCGCTTCAAATGATTCGCTTTAAATTTAACAGTCTGAAAAAAAACGGTCATAAATATTAGTTTACAATGCAGAAGAAAATCTTATCTTACTGTAATTAACCACAAATTGTCATAAAGATTACCACAACCCGTTGCTATTATTCTGAGCATTAACATTAATTTATTAAAGTGTAGTTTATTTATTTGTCTCCAAGATACCAGCCTTGATACTAACACAAGAGTGGTTGTTCAAAGGTTTAAGAGCTGAAAGATGGTGGGGTTTGAAATCAAATCCCATGCATTTTATCACTTAAAGGTGGTCATGAATAAATCGTCATTTTTTTATTAACAGCTTCCAAATTATCTACAAAGAATAATTTTAATAAGAAAATAAAAATGTGTTACATCTCATAAATCCATTTATATTGGGTGTCTTATTAGAAAGTACTTATATTAGTTAATTTACCTCCATTATATTGAAGTAGAAGCAGAAATATATCCTGGTGTTACTTGAATGAACCTTTAAATCTATTAGGCCTTTTAAAGCATTTTACCCAACAACAATATATCAGAAACAACATTTTAATAGTTGAAATAAATACTCCATTACATGCATGATCAAAACACTTTAAAATACTATGCGCATCTGGTAAATAGTGTAAAACCTATGGCACACACTCACAGCAGCTTTTTACCAATTAAGAATTCACACATGTTGAAAAAAATATCCTTTGAGACACTCAGATGATCACTCTTTCCAATCTCACAAAGCACATGTAATTGAGCAGGTCAGCCAACCATAGGTTCACACAGCAAGGCTACATCCATCATCAAGGCTGGTGTTTTCACCGGAGCTGAAAACTGAGGTAAACTTTTCAGGTTTAGAAGGCTGCTGTCTGCTGATGACAGCGGTCAGGTGGTCCCTTTCTAACACGGTCTGAGTCACATCCAGCGCGACACAAAACCATGCAGCGGAAGTTTTTGTGCTCCTTTGATTTCGACAGACTTTCACCAACATAGACAGAGCCACAGCCTTGTTCTGATGTTACTCTGACTCTAAACCTGATGAACAGGGATAACCCAAGTGAGTCTCTTTGGTACGTCAGTATAGGACAGAGGCGAATGGAGATCATGGTGCCTCTTCCTAAGCTAATTCACAGAATGAGAGTTGACTGGCGGCAGAGTCCTTGGAGAGGAGCGTTCTCTGAGTGCCTGAGTGAGCAGAGTGCAGCCATCTGACACGGCGCACGCCGAGTTACGCAGACGCTCCCGGTAGTCTGCCATCTTTGAGCTGCTCTCTGGATGCTGGGCAACGTCCCTAAGACCCTGAGTGAGGAGGACACAGGCTGAAACCACACTCATGGCCCCCCCTAAAACCGCAGTCTGTACCCCCTTCCCTTCAGTGGAGATACTCGCAGCTCTTCCCAGGAACTGAGGCTCTGTGGCGAACCCAACCAGGGCGCTGACAGCCTGGACCAGGGCGGCATTAAAAAGGACACAGCGGTTCCTGGTCAGCTCACTGGGCTGGGTTTTCACCTCCTTGACACACGCCAGGAAGGCCGTGCCGCTCGTGCTCATGCTCTTGACACTCAACTTGAATTGTTCCTTTGCAAAGCGGTCCCTAGACCTCTCGCTGGCCAGCGACGAGATATCCGTCAGAGTCTTGAGGTTGGTGGAGATGTTTTGAGAGAGCTCCAGGAGGAGTTGGGGGGTGAGGTCTGGCAGGGGTGTGATTCGGAGGATGCCGCAACTCTGCTCCACCTCGTGTCGGCAGCGGGTCACTTTGTATCTGTCCACCAGACCCGACAGGCAGGGCTGAGAGCCAGGGGTCTCCACGGCTGCAAGGTAAGCGGCATGGGCTGAGCACTCAGTCAGAGACACCACAAGGTCTGCCATCTCCAAGAGGCGGTCCCCCACCTCTGTGAAGCGGCCCATGTTGAGCTGGCTCTGGATGTCGTGGGTGAGAATGGAGAGTTCTTTAGTCCTGGCGATGACCGTGTCACGGCACTGGTCAAAGGTGTCGGCCACTGCTACACCTTCGTGGGTCATCACTGGCCGGGTTTCACTGGCCAGCAGGAGGAGGTCAGCCACCAGCTGCATCTTGCCTTTACATGTGTCGCAGATGGAGGAGAGACGCTTCCTCTGCTGCAAACTGCCACTGGGTGTGCTGGTTGATCCCTCGCTAGCCGATTTGCCAGAACCACCACTAGCCATAATAAGGAGGGTTGTGTGTGGAGGGGTGGGGGTGAGGGTCAAACTGATCTTCTGGAGGGGTTCAATTATTTAGTTTTCTTCTGCGGCACACTGCATTGTACTTTTTAAGACATTTCCAACATAAGCGTCACCTCACTGTCTTTTACAAATTCCTTAAAATAACAACTGGCTAAACAGTCTTACTTAAATTCCTTCAGAGTAAAATGAATTGAATATTATATGTTGATACACAGGACATGTATTCTCAATGTAAACATGTGTAACAAGCAAAACTTAATTACGGCATTTATGTTCGAATAACACCCTCACCGTTAACTAATGCTCCTCTAAAGTAAATCATAACAAAAGTCAAGACCATGATCTGGCATATTCTCAGTTATCTGCCCTGGTTATTAGTAATGTTACCATGTAACACAGCTGACCAACAATCCCCACAACTTCTGACTAATCAGTGTTGGGTGTTATATGATCTTATCCAAGTGAATTTAATTGAATTTAAATGCCCTGAACAACACACTTCATTATTACTAAAAAAGTCAATCTCCTCACTGTAGTTCCAGGTTTTTGTGGAACAGATTCACAGGTTTTGGTTAATGAAAAAAGAAACTCACACACAAGCTGCAGAACCACCAGGGAGCCTTCAACAAGGCAAAGTGCAGATTGAGAATAAGGCTGTGAAAACAATGTCAGAAGCTCCTTACTTTTTCAAACACATTCCCAACTGGAACTAGTTAGACTGCAGGCGAGAAAACAGCAGCTCAACTTGAACTAGGTTATTTGAGGTCTTTCTTTAAATCAACAGGATCTCATTTAGTGTCCATAAACAACCTGACACAACACCGACACCTTGTCCGACTTGTTCCCGCTGACTTTGACCGGCCTGTGGTACTCATGCTGGTTCCAGACGGGGCAACACCCGGGCGGATCCTCTGGGTAGCGGGAAGACTTGCGTTTCCCTCCAGCACCATCCTTTCAGGAGTCCCTCCCCGAGTACAATCCACCGACAGGGCGACAGTCCAAGCACACGAAGCCCTCAATCCGCTTTCAACCTCTTCTTTTTCGGACAGAGCCCCGGGTTAGAAGCTAGCAGTTGCTCCGGTCGCCTCGGTTCCATATGCATCGTCCGTCTGTCCGCCCTCCTCCTCCTCCGCGTCTTAACTCGGGACCGGAGAGTGTGTGGCCCCGCATGTCCTCTGTGGGGAGTCGCTCCTCACATCCATACCAGTCGGTGGCCTTCGGGCATTCAACCCACTCGCTCTTTCTGGTCCCACGGTCACGGACCCGGACAGGCAGCGGGGAGAAGGGGCCGTTATTCCCGGGGATTCAAAGCGGGGCTGCGCGCTCCCGCTGCTGCGCTATGAGGAAGCGGGGAGGGTGTGGTCGCGCTGAGCGGCGGCTGGACTCCGGAAAGTTGTAGCAACGGAGCAACACAAGGAGTCGTTCCCTCCGCAAATACCGCGGCACCGAGTGCGTTAGCCGGCCGCTGCCTCACTGCCGACGCCGCGGGATGAGAGTCCACTTCCACCGCAGCCAGGGAGGTTTTATACGGCTGCTTTCAGGACTGACTGCTGCCGTCAGACATCACTGCTGCGTCAAGACAGCCGCTAGCCTCGCTAGCTACATCCACACCGGAAGCTACGGTCTTCAAAATAAGAGCTGCGGTATTGTTTCCGAAGGTGAAGGTCCTATTTAACCCTGTCTTCGCCCTCCTGGGATTGTTTGGGGTTTCAGGAGCACGGGAAGAGTTTTTGACTCTACATTTAAAATCAGTATTTATGGTAATATAATGGAGTCAACATCGCATAGGTTTACTCCAACATGTTCTGTTCTCCTTTAGGCCTGGGCAATAAAACAATACCAGTAATTATCGCAATGTAAAAGTCCAATACATATCATTAGAATGTGTATATATAGTGCAAGTATAGGAGGTATAACAAATAAGCTAATCTTATTTAAATTTGTAGACTTTTTATCAATTGATAATGTCATTCTCTCTGCATACAGAATGATTTAAAACCATAACCGTACTTCAGAAGCAAATCATGTCAGTCCTTGAACTTAAAATAAATAATAATGTGACTTTCATGATAATTTAAAAAAATATTTAAAAAAATTATCTAAATTTTTTATTTCATATTACCCAGCCCTATACTACCTCTATATACTGATTCAGAATTTCCCCTACACATTCGTTTTTTCCCACACAGTGTAAGAATCTTCTAACATAGCATTTAGTAGACTGTCATGATGGGAAATACATTTTAACATCACCATATACAATTTAATAACAAATCCAAATTTGAGTTAGAACAAATTTTACAGGGCTATATTGGGACATGAGAATAGTACTAATACTCTCCTTGGCTTTGGCCTTGCTTACAGTAAGATAATATTCCATATCTTAGTCTGTAAAAAAAAATCTCAAAAATATAATCAAGCTAATGTTGAAATTGGTGAATAGATTATTACGTTAAAACTCCTTTATTCAAAAGGTAAATGGAAATGAACTGTTAGCTTAATGTGGCATAAATCATCCCTTCTCATTTTGAGATTAATGTTTTTGTGCATTGTCCTCGTTTATTAAAATAAAATTTAAAGAAAAAAAATATATAGATTAATATATAGACTGGATAGGAAGTAGCATTAAACTGAAATACTAGCAGGTGAAGTACAGTAATCCCCTTTAATAAACACTGACTCTTATTTCACACCATGAGCTATTTCTGGCTCATGCTTTTAAATACATGCTTTGTTTTGACAGCTACACCGGATGTTTCTTTCCTTATTCTAGTGCGCTTGACGTTGCTCACCCACAGCACTAAGGTCTCTCCTGCAGGTCACTCATGTCCATATCCAACCTCCAGCTCTGCGTGACCAAGGTTTTACACTTACTTTCCCGGGAGTCAAGATAAAAGTCTTTAAATGGACATGACCCGATCATACACCTGCTCCACATATGGGAGAGGTCAAACAGAGGAGATAGTTATTCTCTAAATACGAAAAACAAACTCTGAAGTATAAGATATGAATATATGGTATATGGTGCTCTATAACTTAGTAAAATATATATTTATATTTGCACTGTGTAAGTGAATGGTATTACATGCATGGAAATAGTGTAGGGGATATTTCCTTCTCTCCTGCTCCACACGTCTCACTGTAGTGTTTCTCTTGGGCAGTGAGAGATGAGTCATATTACTGTTGAAAAAAATGACGTAGCAGTCATCGTCCAATCACTAAATGCCAATGTGGACGTCATCCAATCATATTATGGAACCATGGGCTGCCCTGAAAGTATTGGGAGCCTACCGGTTGTAGAATGGGCGGGACTTCCCGGTGGTATATAAAGAACATCTGAGGGAGTCTGTGAAAACGTGAAAAAGTGTTGAGTTAATGTTCTTAGTCACAATACAGTGACACAGCAGAATGTTCTTTTATTGTTTGTTATACGACCTCACCTGACTGAACCATGCAAAATCAATACAATAAGGAGCAGGTTTAACCTGTGCAACAAATGAAGAGGAGTGAGTGAGATGATCAATTAAGTGTCCTACAGGTTGTGGAATAGTTTCTAAAAATAGCTCCATCTCAAACATCCATCTTAAATGCTGCTTGTATTGTAACACATTACTAATAGAAATACGATTATACTAATGTACTTTTACTGAAGCAGAGTTTTGAATGCCAACTGTTTGTGTCATTTGTTTGACCGGTTAAACCTGCTCGTTTTAAACTTTTATCGTTCCACAGCAGCCTTTCACAGAACCTTTTAATGTGTTTAATAACACCTGTGTATAGAAAAATATGTACTCAAGTAAAAGCGTCATTTAAACTTTTCTAATTGAATGGAATTAAGTAAGTTATTTATTTTATATATAATTTTAATAAGTATTAAAAGTCACATTTGGCATGTATGTTTGTAAGTGTGTCTGATATTAACTGAATAGATATCAGTTTTTGGTATATATTTTCAACACAAAAAAGTGAAACAGTCAAAACATACATTTTCAGACTAAGACCAATATTTTGTACATAAGGAATCCCAAAGCACCTTTCACAGAAAATCACAATTATTAAAATAAAATATTATAGAGCCAGACAATAAAACAATATTATATATATATATATATATATATATATATATATATATATATATATATATGTATATATGTTGATGTGTTGCATGGTAGCAAGCCCTTCGCTGTAGTGATGAACACACTGTGAGTCAGTGCTTGAGTTGCTGTACTGTCAGTGGGATTTGCAGCTGCACGGGGCACAGTGCCATTGGGTGGAGCTGGCCGAGAGGAAACAGCTCCACACTTTGTGTTCACCAGGCTGATCTCCGATCTCCTCGACCCTGTGAACTCTGCTGGCCTTCAAACACCGCTTCCTAACAATGTCTCAGCGAGCAAGCCACATGCTTGGGAAAATAAAGGTTCAGTGACACTAAATTCAAGAACATGTTCGAAACTTCCTGTGATTTTCTGAGGTGAATGCTGAAACAAATGAACAATGTTGGTCAAGTAAACTGAGTTATGATTATAGATAAATAGTTCCTCTCAGTTGTCGACTTGAGGAAGTGAGGAAAGTTAAACCCACATAAACTCTGCACACTAGAAACTCTCTTTAATGCAGATTTTCCATCTGGTATCTCTTGTCTGGTAACTTTGTGAAGTTGAAAGAGGCAAGCCATCTTATTTTGAGTGAAATATAATGAATTACATCTCTTGGCTCATGACCTGCTTGAGGCACCTCTCTCGCCCGATATATAAGCTGGCTCCCTCCCAACGATAAGTGGTCTTGCCAGGGGCGTCGTCAGGCCTGTTTTAGGGGGGCTGAAGCCCCCCTAAAATGTTGTTCAGCCCCCTTATTATTTAAAAAAAAAAAAATAATAATAATAATTTTTTTTAAAAAATAAACTATTGTTTTACACATGGACAAGTTATTTATAACTCTAACATGGTACATATGTGAGTGCGTTTCTGGTTTGTATGTTTTCTCCCCCTTCAAATTACAATCCAATAGCCTCTCATCATACTTAACAATAAAAGACCGGGCACTAGGACCTTGGGGAGTCTGTATCGCTGCTGTGCTGGCTTTCTCACTCTGTCAAGTAAAGGCCGAATTATAGTCGGTTTTTACGCACGCACGCACGCAGCTTCTACGGACTCGTTTTGGTTTATAGTTCCCTCACGGTTGCGGGTGTTGCAACGCAATTCACCGCCAGACCACTAGCCGGAGTAATGTTTTTTGTTGAAGTCGGCTCTTCTTCGTGTGTGGCACACGTTAAATTACATCGCCACGGCGGCTCCTCAGAGCCTTTTTCTGGCGGACAAATCCGCCGGTTAGTGACGGGTTATACTAGTGGTCATAGTTTCGGATCTTTTCTGCCAAGTGCTCTTCTATTTGGTCCATATTCGTTCTTCTAAATCTTCCGTGGCTTCCGCAGTTTCCGGGATTGAAACCGGAAACTAGACTCCGGACGGGATGTAGTAAGCAGACCAATCACAAGCCTTGTGGGCTGCGTGAGGCTCGCGTCGCTTTGTCATATAGTCAGAAAAATTGGCGGACGCACGCAAGCCGCAACACGCCCCCCGCAAGTACGCGAGGGGCGTGTTGCGTCTCTCGCGTGCGTGCGTGCGTAAAAAGCCTAGTATAAATCGGCCTTAATGTCTCTCATCAAGACAGCAGGATTACAGCCAAGGAGTTTAGCTCATAGTAAATGATGCACGGAGTGAAATTGTAAGTACAGGTGGTTACAGAATGTGGCTATCTGTAGTTTCTAACGTTTGTTACCTGCTTGAATTTAGGTTTACTTGAGGCAAATGTAAGGGAATATTGCTAGCTATTTTGTTAGAAAATTTCTCCAGTGAGCAAGAGTGTGAACGAGCAAATTTGAAATGTAAGAAATAACTATCGACAGCTCTCTATTCTTTGCATTAATATCTATCTCTAGTATTTTAAAACAATAATATCAGTGCCTATAGAATGTTGATGTTTATAATCAGTTAATGCTAGTCAAAACTAGTATATCCGTCTTTCCTTAACAAGCAGGAAAATTATTTCTCTCTATTTGAGAAAAGTTCATATTTGTGTTGTCAAATTTCACAATGACCCTGAAATTCTGTCTCTTCTGTTATCTTATACTGAATGAATGCAAGCAAAGATACAGAGAAAAATCACAGTCTTTCTGATTGAACCAATCTATGAACTGTCTGAAACAATGGATATCCGCAGCCCCAAATGAGCTCAAAAAAAATTGGCGCGCGCTGCGCGCGCAAACATTCAACATCCTTAGGGGCTAAGCCCCCCCTTTCTTTCAATCCTAGAAACGCCCCTGGGTCTTGCTTATGGCTGGATGTTGATATGGTTTAGTGCTCCAGACATTCTCCTGTTGTCTGTTTCATTTCACAGGAAAGGAGTTTGTCCTCTTATAACTGTCTGTTTTTAGAGAAAGGACCAAGTAAGACATAAAAAAGTCTTAACCAAGATATAGATGACTTACTGATGACCTGTGTGTTTACATCAGACAAATCAGTGAGCACATTTTGAATAATTTAGCCTTAATTTGTGGTGATCTTCTACTTCCAAGACCATTGACATGTCACACACATAACATGTGACATTTAACAACAGTGAACAGCAAATTAACCTTTGTCGTTCAGAGGACATTTTCCTTTTTTTCTTTGACATCCTGCATTGATCAATCAGTGTCAGTATATGTAGGAGAAGACAGATATGGCTGTGTACTTATCATTTAGCGTAGCATATTTTTACTGTCACAGGGTTTGAGTGTTATGCTTTTAGGATTCGAATGAACAAAGAAGTTTGCAAAAACATCTACTGTGATCCATGTGCGAACACGGCTCCAGAGCAGGATATCAGAGGACATTAAGGCTAAAAAC
This sequence comes from Limanda limanda, assembly GCF_963576545.1. Lineage (NCBI taxonomy): Eukaryota > Metazoa > Chordata > Actinopteri > Pleuronectiformes > Pleuronectidae > Limanda > Limanda limanda. The sequence continues at coordinate 32,047,137 of NC_083638.1, read as the reverse complement.
CCAGTATAAATAATACAATTTCAAGTCAAATTTGAATGTAGGGGCTTACAGAAACTTGGATAGCACCACAGGAGCAGTATAGAGGCATGTTTTTTTTCTGTCTAAAGAATCTGTCACCATTTACTTCAATAGTATTGGATTTGTCTGCAACACTGTTTACCCCTGAAACTCTAAAAGTGTTTTGTGGACTCAAACACTCACCCACCCCTCCATCGGCATACTGGTGAGTGAGTAGATAATGAGTGAATTTTCCTTTTTGGGTGAATTATCGCTTTAAAATGCTTTTATCTGTGTTTTATGTGCAAGCCTGTACAATAAAGAGCGAAGGGGTGGAAATTAAATATCCGAGAAAGTGTCTTTAATACACTTTAATGTTTTAAGAACCACCCAAAAAGAAAAACTTAAATCCTTCTGACTTTATTTTGAAATTCCTGCATATGGCGCGCGTGCTGCCGGTCTGACTTTTACAACACTGACGTCACTCTCCCGTCTCGTGACCGGCAGATCGCATAGCCAATCAGGATTCGCCAACTGCAAACATGGCGTCCGACTTCAGGTGGAGAAGTGTCCTGCTGCTGCTCTGCGCCTGTTTGCTCTGCGGTTTAGCGGCTGACAGCAAAGAGAAGCCCAAGAAAAAGAAGGACATCCGCGACTACAACGATGCAGACATGGCGCGGCTGCTGGAGCAGTGGGAGGTTTGTCAGCTTGTCATTCAGGCAGCCTGCACACATTGTAGCTGCTAGCCGAGCGGTTAGCATACCATGCTATGTCCTAGAAGCTAAAACGGTGTCTACTACAGCAACAGTTCACCTGCTGCTTTACTGAGCTGACTGTGGCGGAAGAAGCTTTTCTCGATGTGTTATTGATACGTTTGCTTTACTTTATTTAAATTAACGTAACAATATCTCAATGCAGTGGCGGCTGGCGAAATATTCTTGGTATGGCTGAGTTTTCAGTAACCATCCCACTACGATTTAATACAAATCGCAGGATACCAGTTATTTGTGAAATAGCAGGTAATTATTTAATTCCAATAATAAACATGTCGGTCATTTCTACACAAAAACAGATAGCTAACAGTATACTGCACAAACTAACTTAAAAAACGAAACTTAGAAAATTAAATAAAAATAATATATACAAAAATAATAATCACCAGCCGATTGATAATTAATGTAAACTATTATTAGTTGTTGCCCTTGTGCTCAGATAGTAAGTAGAGTATGCATCAACAGACTGAGTCTGGTTACTAGTGTTTACTAACCATTCATTCCTGAAATATATGCAGTACTATTAAATAACACTATCAATCAATCAATCAATCAATCAATCAATCAAGTTTTATTTGTATAGCCCACATTCACAAATCACAATTCGTCTCATAGGGCTTTAACATGGTGTGACATCCTCTGTCCTTAACCCTCAACAAGAGTAAGGAAAAACTACTAAAAACCTTTTTAACAGGTAAAAATATGTAGAAACCTCAGAGAGAGCCACATGTAAGGGATCCCTCTCCCAGGACGGACAGAAGTGCAATAGATGTCAAGTGTTAAGAAAACATCATCAGGATTAAAGTTTTTAGCAGCATCAATGAGGGTAAACATTTTTTTGATACTATATGTGAAGCAGTCCTGCTGCATCATAGTCTCTGGTCAGCAGCAAGATCACGATCCAGCATCAGGATGGGATCCACTATAGTCCACAGTAGTGTTGTCACGATACCAAAATTATGACTTCGATACTGTACCTGCCAAAATATCACGATACTCGATACTTTCGATACGATACCACCAATACGATACAATACCACAAATACGGTACAATACCACAAATACGGTACGATACCACAAATACGATACGATACTGGTATATTTATTTATCATAGTAATAAATAAAACATCGTTAAGGTTCCCTTTTTTACCAGCTTGTTCCTGCCCAGCTTTTTGAACACGTAACAAATGGTATTCATATTAGTATTAGCCTACAGCAAGATATAAATGAAAACTACATGGTGACATCATAGCATTGATTATACACGGCGATGCAGGCCTATTGTCCGTATCTGACTATATGACTAGTTGTTTCCACAAGAGTTACATAATTTTACAGATGTGTGTTTGAGGTGAAAAAAAAGCGTGCCACCTGAGCGAGTGAGTGGGGGCGGGGCCCCCGGGGCCTGTGTGTGTGCGCACACACACACACACACGCCCGCTCCTGGTTTTTTCATGCTGGTCTGATACGATGCTGATTTGACAAATGAACGTGACGTTCCCGTTCAACATATGAACACTGCACAGGGAGGGGCCGAGGGGTGAGACCCCCCCCCCCCGCTCCGGAGAAACAACGACTTGTAATAGATGCGGACGTTACAGTCCCGCGTCACATCCCCCCCCTCTCCCGGTGGCGCGCTCCACCTGTTATGTCTCCGCCCGGCCGCGCCACACAGTTTGAGAGAGAATCACTTCCAACAAGCCGAGGACGGTCGGCTCGGCCATGTCTCCCTGAGATTACTCGCTGTGAGTGACGGCTGCCTGTTGCATGTGTGAGAGCTGGGTAGCCACGCCCCTCGCAGTCAATGCATGCAGTCAGCGGGACAGGGAGCGGAGCAGAGAGTGCGCTCTCTTTGCCTGCTATTTTAATAAAGTACCGGTACTAAAAATATGCTAAACCGTATCGTTTTTAACGTAAGGGTACCGCGGTACCTTTCTAGTACCGGTACACCGTGCAACACTAGTCCACAGTCATTGTCCACTGCCGCCAGTTAGAATCCATTATCAGCTGCCGCCTCGGTCGTGGTCCACCATCAGCCGATGCCAGCGCGACCGACAAAGGATCCTCCATTACCACTACGATCAGCAGGCACGATACAGAATCCACCGAACTGGATCCACCATTGCGACCTCTGACGCGCGATCCACAATCATATCCACGGTGCGGCCACAGCTGTGGCCCTGCATCCGCGGGCGCTAACGCCGGGTTTACACCAGAGGCTGAAGTGCAGCGCTGCGCCAAGGCTGCCGAGCGCAGTGCAGCGATCGTTTCGGCGTGGAGTCTATTTTTTGCGCTTGACGCGAGCGTATCGCTGCAGGAAACACACTGAAAAATGATTTTAAACGATATTGATGACATATTTTATATGATATAAATGATCAAATATGCAACCCATAGTTTGTATTTCCCTTCTGTTGTCCTGGAGTTTTCAATTTTACCAATTTTACCGATCACATTATTAAATGTCCCCCTCTGCCCCCACTACAGCCACACAAGCAGTCATAAAGATAAAAAGAGAGGAGGGGGGGGGGGTGTCTACGTACTCTCCACATAGGCTTGAGTGGGGAATACGTAATTTACCCTCGACACCCGACATTGAACAGAGCAAACAGCGGAGAAGTTATTGATGATGGATGACATTAAATTAATAATTGAAGTGGAGAAGTAGTACAGTGAGCTGTATGATCCTCGGCACATGTTGTATAAAGACAACATTAAATAGGACAAATGCTGGGAAGCTGTTGCAGTTAATGACAAATATCAGCTGTATGTGTGATCACGGAGAGGAATCGCAGGATGACCGCCGCGGAGAAAAGCGTGTTTGTTGTGACCAGCCTGGCGCCTGCGCACTAGGGCGCTGCGCTTACGCGACGCTTCAGCGCCCGGTGTAAACCCGGCGTGAGGCACAGAAACTCCTGGAAAGGGGTCAAGTTAGTAACATGTACTGATGAGATAAGAATGACCTTGATGTGTTAGGGATGGAGAAAAGGAAGGAGAAGCAGGAAAGAGAAGCTCCGTGTGTCTTGTGTCATAAATTCCACTAATTAGCTCTAACTATAAGCTTTATCAAAAAGGAAGGTTTTGAGTCTACTTTTAAACGAACAGAGCGTGTCTGCTTCCCTAACTGAAAGTGAGAGATTATTCCACAGCAGTGGGGCTTGATGGCTAAAAGCTCTGGCTCCTACTCTACTTTTAGAGACTTTAGGGACGACAAGTAAACCTGAATTCTGGGATCGGAGCCCTCTAGTAGTAGTAGTGATATGGTATTAACATCTCTTTAAGGTAAAAATGTGCCATATCATTAAGGGCCTTGAAGGTGAGGAGGAGAATTTTAAATTCTATTCTTGATTTAACAGGAAGCCAGTGTAGCGATGCTAATACTGGGGAAATGTGCTCTCTTTTCTTAGTTCTTGTCAGGACACGTGCTGCGGCATTTTGGACCAGCTGCAGAGTCTCTAACGACTTACTGCTGGAGCTTGATAATAGTGAATTACAGTAGTCCAGTCTCGATGTAACAAAGGCGTGGACTAGTTTTTCTGCATCTTTTTGTGAAAGGACATGTCTGATTTTTGAGATATTACGCAAGTGGAAAAAGGCGGTCCTAGAAATTTGTTTTAAGTGACTATTAAAGGACAAATCAGGATCGAAGATCACTCCCAAGTTCCTGACAGTTTCATTGGAAGCAAGGGCAATGTCGTCTAGCGCAGCTATATCATTAGATAATGTTTCTCTAAGGTGTTTAGGGCAGAGTATTATAACCTCAGTTTTATCTGAGTTTAATAAGAGAAAATTGCGGGTCATCCAGGTTTTTATGTCCTTGAGACATGCTCGAAGTTTAGTTAATTGATTACTTTGATCAGGTTTTATTGACAAATATAACTGGGTGTCATCCGCATAACAGTGAAAATTTACCGAGTGTGTCCTGATAATGTTTCCTAGTGGAAGCATATATAATGAGAAGGGTTAAAATTGGGCCGAGCACAGACCCCTGTGGAACACCATGGTTAACTTTGGTGCGCACAGATGACTCATCATTAATTTGTACGAATTGGGAGCGATCAGAAAAATAAGATTTAAACCAGTTTAGGGCCGTTCCTTTAATGTTAATTAACTGTTTTAGTCTTTGTAATAAAATGTGATGGTCAATTGTGTCGAATGCTGCACTGAGATCTAACAGAACAAGGACAGACACAAGTCCCTGATCTGAAGCTATTAGAAGGTCATTAGTGACTTTTGCCAGGGCTGTCTCTGTGCTGTGATTGGTTCTAAACCCAGACTGAAAGTCTTCATATATATTATTTTCCTGGAGAAACTCACACAGCTGATTGGCTACAACTTTTTCTAAGATTTTAGAGAGGAAGGTGAGATTGGATATTGGCCTGTAATTTGCTAAAACCTCTGGGTCTAGGGTGGGTTTTTTGAGTAGGGGTTTGATTACAGCTATTTTAAAAGACTGTGGTACATAACCTGATGATAATGACAGATTTATTGTGTTAAGTAACGAACTATCTATTAGGGGCAGAATTTCTTTAAGTAATTTAGTTGGAATCGGATCTAAGATACAGGTTGTTGGTTTAGAACCTGAGATTATTTTGGTAAACTGATCACGGGTGATCAGAGAGAAGCTGTCTAAGTAATGGGAAGGATTCTCAGCCGTTTCTGAGATCTCTGTTGTTGGGAGGGTATTAGTGTCAACTGAGGGCAGGAGATGGTTGATTTTATTTCTAATAGTTAGAATTTTATCATTAAAAAAGGTCATAAAGATATTGCTATTTAGGGATCGAGGAATACTGGGTTCGGTGGAGGTGTGACTCTCTGTCAGCCTGGCTACAGTGCTGAAGAGAAACCTTGGGTTGTTTTTATTCTCTTCTATTAGTTTTGAATAATAGGCAGCTCTTGCTTTGTGGAGAGCCTTTTTATATTCTTTAACACTACTCTTCCAGTCTAGGAGATTTTCAACACTGTTGCTGGAGCGCCACTTCCTTTCTAATTTTCTTGATATTTGTTTCAACTCATGTGTCTTGGAATTATACCACGGAGCTAATTGACTATGTTTTACACATTTCTTTTTTAGAGGCGCTATTGAGTCTAATGTTAATCGTAACGAGTCTGCAGAGCTATCTACGAGGTGGTCAATCTCAATAGAGCTCGGGTTTTTAAAGAATTTGTTGTTCATGTCGACGGATAATACGGGTTTAAATGTAATCGGAATTATTTCCTTAAATTTAGCTATAGCACTATCAGGTAGACATCTAGAAAATTAGTTTTTTATTAGGGGCATATATTCAGATAATGAAAAATCGAAGGTTATTAAATTATGGTCTGATAGTACTGGATTGCGCGGAAGTACTGTTAAATGTTAAATTTTGACACCGTATGATAATACAAGGTCAAGTGTGTGGTTACAACAATGAGTAGGTTGATGTACACACTGACTAAAACCAATTGAGTCTAGTATTGAAATAAATGCTGCGCTCAGGCTATCTTTATTATTGTCAACATGAATATTAAAGTCACCAACAATAATAATTTTATCGGTCTTTAGGACTAGGTTTGATAAAAACTCAGGGAATTCTGTTAGGAATTCAGTATAAGCCCCAGGAGCACGATAAACTACAGCAAATATGATTGGCTGTTGGTGTTTCCTGGATTGACGTGGAAGATTAAGAACAAGACATTCAAATGAGTTGTAGCTGAGTTTAGGTTTAGGATTAATTGATAGACTGGAGTTAAAAATAGCAGCAACTCCACCTCCTCGCCCGAGTTCCCTGGGAACGTGTGAATTTATATGACTGGGGGGAGTAGATTCATTTAAACTGACATATTCATCAGGATGCAGCCACGTCTCAGTAAGGGACAATAAATCTATATTGTAGTCTGAGACTAGTTCATTAACTAAAATAGCCTTTGAGGACAGTGATCTTTTGTTTAAAAGACTACATTTGAAAGTCTTGGTTTCCTGTGTTGTTCCAGAGGTTGTGTTAATTTGTATAAGATTATTGTGAGTTCTCGCTCTGTTATTGTTTAATTTAAATAATTGAATCGGACGGTAGACAGAGACAGTCTCTATTCTATAAAACTATTAAGACTTAATAAAAGGAAGTGCCATACACTGCTGGATATCTGTATGAGGTAAACCATAAGCAAAGAAAAGACACGCCAAAAAAAACCCTCTTAATAAAGACACTCTCTACAAGGAAGAGCGGCGCCCTAGCGACCTCTATTGGCCAGCCGCCACTGACTCAAAGTAAAATAGTGCTTTCGATCAAGGATTTATTAATTAAGAACCCCCCCAAAAAATTATTATTTATTTTTTCAGTCTTTTAAACTCTTGAGTTTCATTGAAACATATTGGGTTAGTTAAACAATACCAATAAAAGCGACAGCTTCAGTTACCCAGGTGAATCGCTACAGGGCCTGATTGGTGTGGATCACAACTTGTGGCTGAATGCAGAAGCTGTGATGATGTTTTATTCTGAGTTCAGGCTCAATGAAGTGATGCTGAAACATGTATGAAAAGTTTTGGATGCAGAAGTGTGGTTAACTGTTGTGTTGGGCCTTAAATACAACAAAAAAACGAATTGCAAACTCTGAGAAGGTAATGATTATAATTAGATAAATTCATTCAAGCACAAAGTTTAGTATTTATCTTAAGCAAAAATATGACGTAGCATAAAATGTAGTTCATATACATGAGGCTGTGAATGTACTTTACATTCTTCCACAGTACGGTGTTTCTACAAAGTTGAGCTGTTTGAGGTAGGACATTTGTTGAGTGATACCTCTACCACGAACCATGAATTATTCATGGGGGTATTTCGAATGTGGTTAAGCTCAGCACCTTCAGTCATATGTAGAGCAAGAAAGTGTTGCTTTCATTTATATCCAGTACATCTATTATTCCACAGAAGGATGATGACATTGAAGAAGGGGACCTCCCAGAACACATGAGGTCTTCTCCCCCCGTCGACTTCTCCAAGGTGGACCCCTCAAAGCCAGAAGAGCTGCTCAAGCTGTCCAAGAAGGGCAAGACTCTGATGGTGTTTGCCACAGTGACCGGGGATCCCACTGAGAGAGAGACGGAGGAGATCACAGGCCTGTGGCAGGGCAGCCTCTTCAACGCCAACTATGATATTCAGAGGTAGTTACTCACTTAGACCATTCTACATCAACAAGAACTTTGTTGCTTTTCAAGAGGGTCGATTAACTTGAAGTTAAAGATTATTTAAGTGGACTCACCAATCAATGAACTAATAGTACTTTTACCCATTATAAGTAAAATTGATTGTTAGGTGTGAGGAAAGCCTGATGATGTTTTAGAGCTTTCTCTCTGTCTGAGCTGAAAAAAATGTTGTAACATTTAACCCATTGATGACAGTGACACCTGGTGGTTTGTAGAACAAATAGCAGCTGTTCAAGACAGGCGAAGGCACTGACACATTTGGCTACCGTCAACTGCAGCTCAAGGGCTTCAGCAGCAGATAGTGTTTTAATTTTCATCAGGTGATCCAAGTTCAAACAGTCACATTATGATATGCTTTTAAAATATGTGCCTTTATGCACATGATACAATCTATGTACAACTCAAGATGTAAATCGTTCACAACATTTCATCCTTTCCCTTATTTTCAAATTAATTTAATTAAATTAACTCCTAATCTATAAATCATGTTTCTAAAGACTGCACAAGCAAAGGGGGTTTAATAGGTAGGGGATAGATCGATATTTTCATGAACCAAATCTAAATTAAATATCTTTGTCAGTGTTTAGTTTTACATGACTTATGACAAGATGATGATGACACCGACACCATAAAACACAAACTGTGATTATATCAACATGGAATATCTGTTAAGAAAAATGCGCTCTAATGATCTCTCTGGTGACACTGACAGTAGTCTTAGACTGGATCAAGCTCTTCAGTAACTGGGGTTGTGACCGTAGTTCAGATAATGTACAGTGAAGGGAATAGAAGATCACATCAACAAATAACATTAATTTAGTCATTGTAAACAGATGAATAAAGGCAGTGGTGTAACATTATCGGTTGGCATCACTACAAGAGGATGTTATAACAGTGTTTACAGATGCAGATTCAGGCTAAATGATAATCAGTCACTTATTGTGATGTTCTTTGTTTGCTGAAGTTTGTTTAAAATGTCCATTCTTGGTCTGCACTAAAATGTTTCTGTTTTTCTTTGACTAAAATGTGATAGTTTGATTTGATTTTAGGTTTAAAAAGGTGGGGTTGACGAAACTATCACTCACTGAGTTTAACAATTGGAGACAGGTTGAACACTACTTGTGAGCTGCTCCTCATAATGGCACAGAAAAAGGTTGTACATTATAAAGAAGGGCTGCTCAATTAATCGAAATATAATCGTGATTACGATTATTGGGTCAAACGATCTCCAAACTACTATAATCGAGTTGAAACGATTATTTGGCATTTTTTCTAAAGAGATGCGCATTCGCAATTCAGTCCCTCCCCTAAAGCATTCAGCGCAGGCCCGCTGACTGGCACTCACTCTCAAGCAGCTGTGAAGTGAAGGAGGCGAGTTGTGTGTGTGGGGACCGGAGGTATTTAAAAAACAGCGGGAGTGGAAAATGGCAGAGGGAGGGCAGTCCCGTCTGATTGCAGCCGTAATCGGTGTTTACCGGAACCAGAAGTGACTGGTACTTCCGGTTAGTCATTTAAAAAAAAAAAGGGCACATATTAATAATCGTTTGAATAATCGTGATTTAGTTTTTGTCCAAAATAATCGTGATTATGATTTTTTCCATAATCAAGCAGCCCTATTATAAAGCTTTGTCCACTTATCAGTGATTTAACATAATGGCTGTTATCAAGTTGAAACGCTTCCATACCCTGTGATGCACTAAGAATCACCACATCTCACTTAAGTAATCTGTTACATTGCAGTGGAGAGAAGTCTATATTAATGAAAGCACTTGGTGTGATCCCCCTGCAGGTTCGTGGTGGGTTCCAACCGGGTGATCTTCATGCTGCGAGACGGCAGTCTGGCCTGGGAGGTCAAAGACTATCTTGTGGCCCAGGAACGCTGCATGGATGTCACAGTGGAGGGACAGGTGTTCCCTGGAAAGCCTGCCAAGAAGGGCAGTGGCAAAGATAACCAGCAGAATGGAGTCAACACCAAGAAGAAGAGCAAGAAGAAGACAGAGAGCAAGAAGCCGGACTTTGAGGGGAACAGCGCCAGCCCTCTGAAAAATGAGCTGTGATGGAATAACGCAGGGGGAGATGAGGAGTCATTGATCCTTTGTTTTCCTTCTGGCCTCAGATGTGTGTTTTTTCAAGAACCACATGAAGATGCGGTGATTCAGAGACAGAAATTGAGTCAACAAACTAATCCTGTTCAGTCTATTCACCTGGACTGCTTAACTCGAATCACTGCTCAGTGATGTACTGCCTTTCCTCCTGCTCTCCCTCACGGAAACACATTGAGGTGACGAGTACTTTCTTGAAATCATCATCAGAGTGGTCACAAGCTCTTGTGAATCAGTTGTAGCATCAGTGCTGGCTGATTTAGTTATTTTCTTTTTACATTATCATCAAGTGAAAACCAATGCACACACCTGTCATGTTATAGGTACTCAATTAATGTTATAAAGCTGATTTTTGTTTATGTGCCAAGAGTCGTGTTGGGAACAGGAAGTGTCTTTGCTTCAGGCCTGTGTTACCCACTGCTCACATCCAGCAGCACTTCGAGATTTCATACAAAAGTAGCACCTGACTTTTCTCTTTGATTTTTCACTGAATATGAAAATAAACATTTTTATGTAATCATATGAGCTATGTGTCATTGCTGAAGTATGACGTGTCATCTCTAATTCCACTGTGACAACTGTGTAGTGCAGACTGTGACTTTACTGTAACAGCTGACATGTTGTCACTGAAAAATCAATGGTCTTCACCTCCCTGACTTAATCATATATTTACCTGGCAGTAGCACACTAATATAATTGAATAATACAGACAAATTTAATAATGATGATGCTCTTTGTGGTCATTAGTATCTGCTGTCCTGTCTGACATTCACTGTTTGGTCCAGGGGGCTCAGTTACCCTAAAGGGAAACCTTTTAGATAAAAGTCTGTTTTCAACAGCTGCTGTTTTTCTTATTTCAACATAACACAACCACATCCCAAAGAATTTGTATTCCTAGTTGACTGACTGGCTTATCAAACAGCATGTGATAAACCTAAACATCTGCATCATGCAAGTGACAGTGTGTGAAAGACACTCAGCTTTTTTGGACTGCATATAGTCAGTGCTTGCAAATGGATTTTGTGACACTGGACTCGGACCTGATCACCCAGCAGCAGTGTTAGACCCACCTGTTAGAACGCTTTTCAGTGTTTTTTTCTTTTCTCTTGAGGGTTAAGGGCAGAAGATGTCCCACCTAGTTAGGCCCTATGAGACAAATTGTAATCGGTGAATATGGACTACACAAATAAAATTGTATTGATTCATTGACCTCACAGACTCCTGTGCAGCAGACATGGAGAGCCTGTACATATAAGGGAATAACATGAAATGAGAAGACATGAATATGGACACTGTCTCCCTCTCTCTCTATCCCACCCCCTCCCTCCCTCTCTCCTACTTCCCCTCCCTCGCTGACTATCTCTCCCCCTCCCTCTCTCTCTTTTTCTCTCCCACTCTCTTCCCCCTCCCTCTATCTCTCTCTTTCTCTTTCCCTCTCTTTCTCTCTCTTCCCTCTCTTTCTCTCTCTTTCCCACTCCCTCCCTCTCTCTCATAGAGAAGGTGTCTTTGACTCTAGAGCTGCAGGAACAAAAATAGCTATTATTATCATTATTGTATGGCGCTGCTAACATTTAATACATCATAACATCTAAAAATATATTTTTATATTTCCATTATATATATTCTGATGGAGTTTAACGTGATGGCTACACATCTGTTCCTGGTCTCTCTCCTCTCTTCCCTCTTTTCCACCCACCTATCCTCCCTCCCCAATTTGTCTCATGCCAACTGGTCGAGGCAGATGGCTGCCTATGTCCTCTTCCAGGTTTTTCCAGTGTATGAGAGTTTTTTCTCTCCACAGTCGCAAAGTGCTTGCTTGCTGTGGGAACTGTTGGGTTTCTCTATAATTTAAAGTACTTAAGTGCTGTACAAATACCAATATAGAATTGAACTGAATTGAATTTCAGCTCTAATATCTAAATTTCCTGTTGCTATTAGTTGCATCTGTACCTCAGGGGCGGCTCCTGGTACAGGCCACATAGGCGGTTGCCTAGGGTGAAAAATGCCGAGAGGGCGGCACAACAGACTGAATTATCATGACGTTACACAAGCAATGTAAAACAATATATTAACGTCACACCATCATCCTCTAACCCCGGGACGCAACGGAGGTAGAAGCGCAGCGAAAAGCGGTCCGCCTCATTTCCTGCCCATGTTCGCACCGGCAGCGTAATGCCGAGAAGAACCGGTAAGCGCCGCGGCCACACACACACACACAAGCACATAATCTCCTGAGGGGGGTGGGGGTGGGGGTGGGGGCGGCTACATCCTTACGTAGGTCAGTCACCTGTGAAGACCAGCAACATTTACCCCTGAACCAGCGCGGAGAAATGCGGTCCGAACTCATGGGCAAGTTTGGCAGGCTGTCTTGTTGGCAGGACTTTAACCACCTATTCATTGCATAATGTCTAATAATATTTACATTTCAAAACAAAAATGAACCATAACCATTTCAAATTAAATATATTTAAAAAAAATTAAATAAAAATAAATTAAAAAATTAAAAAATAAAAACAACTGCGCGCGCACATCCTGCGCAGAAACCTACTGCGCAGAAGCGCATTGCGCAGGAATTGCGTGCGCAGCAGAGCAACCCTGCTGGCTGCTGGGTTCCTCTGCTGCTCTTGCTTGGTTTGTGCAGCTTGTGATTAACTAAAGCTGTCCATAAAAGAAAATCTTTATTATCCTTCAAGGGCAATTTGATGTACAACCAGCAACTAGTGCATGAAAAAAATAAACCAATATATACAATGTAAATAAAACACAATATAAAAAGCCTATAGACTAAGTAGCAGGGGAAAATGAGCTTTTAATAAATTAATTGATACGTCGACCAACAAAAAATTACCCGTCAACTATTTTGATATTCTAGAAACATTTCATTATACTTTGAAAAGCGGTCCGCCTCATTTCCTCGCCCATGTTCGCACCGGCAGCGTAATGCCGGGAAGAACCGGGAAGCGCAGCGGCCACAAACACACACATAAGCACATAATCTCCTGTGGGGGGTGGGGGGTGGCTACAGAAAATTTCCTTCTCAAACTTTTCTGTTTACACCTTAATCATAATATAGCTTAAAAACCCAAAGCAAAGAATTAAATCATTTCAACATGCATCAGTAGACATTCAATTATCTGAAATAATTTTAATAAAACATGCACTTGTCAAAGTGTAGAGGTGCTATGTCTTGAAAAACAACTTCGGATTCCTATCACTTGTGCACATGTACCAACTTTCTGGAGGCCAAGTATGAATTACGAAATGTGAGAATGGATTTAAAAAAAAGAACTGTACTTGTGTAACAGTGTATTGTATATAGGTGCATCATTGTCAGCTGTATAGCCAGTTACAGTTTTTAAGTGCAGTATTGAATTAGCTTGGACCCCTAAAGAATGTTTGTATTAAACTATGAAATGGTCTCAATTTCCTTATTCGCCTTCCTTCAATGTTTCGCCAGCATCTAAACCCTCCTCCTGGATGGGCTCCCTGTGTGAACAGACACGCTGCGGTGACAGACTGCTGTTAGAGTCAAAGATGAATCAAAAAAAGATTAAATTATCAGGTGCACAATTCAGAAAGCACCACAAAGTAGAGGAGGAGAAGAAAGAACAATATAGAGGTAAGAATCACCCGGATTGTGGACATCGTTAATGTTTATTTTTGTCGACATGACATGATATGCTATCAGTACAGCTGATTTCAGACTCTTTATATTTTTGTTATATATTTTTATTGTTTTTTTATAGCATACAATTTTGTCTGCCACTGTGTGCATCTGTATACAGTCCAAAAGTTATTGTGGATGCATGATAGTTTGCGTGTGTATGTTGGGGGGCGCCAATTTGAAATCTCGCCTAGGGGGCCAACATTGCCAGGGCCGGTCCTGCTGTACCTGAAGCCATGACAGAGGGGGAACCCAGAATAAGTGACACGTTTAACACAAGGTGCTTTGATTTGAGGTTTGACCAGCAGAGGGCAGCTGTGCATTGGTCTGTGTATTTATTCCACTAAGTAAAACCAAAACTACATTTTCATATGAATAAACCAGATGTCACTTTGGCTCTGAGGCATTTTCATTTAAGGGGAATGCTGAATATTCAACAGACAACTTCTTCGGATGTACAGTCTCAAGTTATGTGGGATCATCATCAGAGATATAACATTGTAAATAACTCTCAGTGCACTAACACACAGTGTGGACAGTGTACACTACAGTTTATTCAGGGAGGGGGGGGAGGATGCTCACATCAAGGTATGAGGTGACTTAGATTGTTCGCATGGTAGCAGAGAGACGGAAAACATTTTTTATTTTATCCTCAAATAATTATACGGTCCTCGAATTAAAGAATAACGACTACAAGTCCCTGTAGTGCATCAACCATGGATGTTGCTTGGTGCCTCACATTAATAAGAAGAGTTAAAATGTGCTCCAGGCCACTCATTCAGTAACTGAAAATCTGAAACAGAAATGTTCTCTTCTCATTTATTAAACAGTCTTCATGGTAGTCACAGTTCTTCCTCTGCCTGTTCCAGCTCCATCCCTCTGCCTGACCCATTAATAACTTACCCAGAGTTATTTGATTGGGTACTTGTTTTGGTTGTTCTCCCTCGCTGCCTCAGGGTGGTGATGTTCACCTATCATGTGTACTTTCTCCTTGTGTCTTGAGCTGTAGCTTGTGCCTGCTAAAAGGACAAGAGGTTCTTCAAGCCTACTTAAACAAGATTCCTGCCTTACCTCTTCATTGAGACTTCCGAGGCCTCTGTGTCGTCCTGGCCGATTGGGCTCTGCAGAATGAAGGATCATTTAGTTCAGATTGGATCAGTATGATCGTTGTAAATATCTACTGAAAGCAAGTCCTGAGACAATAATATCTGTACCCCTGCTCACATTGGGTACCCAGGTAATATCACTGTATTGCATTTCATTTGATGGTTCAGGTTAGTCAGCTTGGATGGAGTTGGTTTTGATTTTTTTGCGGTACTCACCCATTGATGAATTCAAATGAGGTTGATCTGGACTGGAGTCTGTTGTGTCTCTACTCGTCCTTGGGAGTGACAAAGCAGTTTCAGAACGGGCACAACAAATGTTCTACAGTAACTTTCTTCTCAGAAGTACTGATGTGATAAAACTCTCCTCTGCAGTTAATCATTTTTGTCTCAAGGGCAAGGCCTACCTCAAATATGAAGTGAATATTTAGAGACTTATAAACACGTTTTTTTGTGGAGATGAAGAAGAAACTCTATTTTTACTGTTAGAGCAGGTCATATTTTACACTTTATCTCTAACTCTGAAGAAAGAAGAAAATGTACTACTTTACGCTTTACGCTTAACTATCACAGTAACTACTGAAGCAATGGCTAGATTCTACAATAGAGTTTAGTTTTCGTCTTAAACTTTCTCCCTCCGTAGCCTCCGGCCCTTTAGGTCTTAATATATATAATGAATTATTTAAACGTATCTGCTCTGATACAACTCTGTGTATGACTTTGGAGAAGAACTGAACAAACACTGAAGAACCGAAAAGCTGCTTTTAATAATCACGATGCAGATTTTAAGATCCTATTTCTTTAACTATTTACAAACATATCTTCTTCCTTTAAAACAAAATTTTTATGACTAACATATGATGAAAGACATGTGTATTGCTCAAACCTTAATATATGAAGAATTTCCTTTTTTTTTTGTCTGCCAGGCATGTGCAACCAGCTCTTATTGTGGGAGTGGTAGAGTTGATGTATTCTGGCAGTTGTGGATCAGAAGGTAGAGAAGGTCATGCACAAACTCAAAGGGTCATAGTTCGATTTCCAGCTCCTTCAGTCTGCATGTCTAGGGTAAGATACTGATCCCAAAATTGCCATCGACATGAATATGAATGATCCATGACAGCATGGGACTTGTACTGTCAACAGCTTTAGGTGCTTGATTATAGTAGAGATGGGCTATATATATACAGTTGCAATTAGAAATATTCAACCCCCTCACCTCAAAAGACATTCTAGTGATGTGGATGACAGATAATTTCCATAAATGACAAAAAACCTCATTAAACAATAAAAGATATTTATTGATACATATTTGAGTTATTTTGACAACAGAAGTTGACTTGACTTTGAAGTTCAAATGAAAAATGTAACTCTTTTAACACGTGCATGTGCAGTATTATTCAACCCCCAGCTTCAGTACTTTGTGGCGCATCCTTTAGCTTTTATAACTTCTAACAAACGTTTTCGGTAAGTGCGGACAAGCTTCTTACACCTCTCGATTGGAATCTTTTTTCATTTTTTCATGTGCAAAAGCCTCTAGCTCAGTGATGTTTGATGGCTTCCGTGCTGCAACTGCCTTCTTTAAATCCCACGAAAGAATCAGATTTAAATCTGGTGACTGTGAATGCCACTCCAGGATGTTCCAGGATCTTTTTCTCAACTAAGCTTTGCTGGACTTGGAGGTGGGCTTTGGATCATTGTCTTTCTGGAAAGTCCAATGATCACCAAGGTTATATTTGTCAACAGAAGGCATCACATTCCTCCTTAAAATGGCCTGGTATTTCTGGGAATCCAGGTACACGATCAGGATTGCCAGTTCCTCCTGCAGAAAAACAGCCCAACATCATCAATGACCCACCATCAGGCTTGACCTTGGGGATGGTATTCTTATTTTCATAAGCCTGGCCTTTCGCATGCCAGACAAAACGCTGGTCCATACGTCCAAACACTTCCAGTTTGGTTTCATCAGTCCATAGAACTGTCACCCAAAACTCAGTAGTCTTATCCAAATTCCTCCTGGCATATTCTAGACGACTTTTGATGTTCCTTGTGGTCAAGAGCTGAGTGCGTCCTGGAGTCCGGCCATGGAGTCCTTGTTTATTCAGTGCACGTCTTATAGTTGCCACTGAAGCACTTGTACCAGCCTTCATCAGGTCATCCTGTAGGTGTCTTGCAGTCACACAGGGGTTTATCTGAGTTGTTCTGACTAAGTTGCTGAGGACCCTTGATGAAATGTTGGGCTTTCTTCCACGGCCAGGCAGGTTTGAAGCTGCTCCATACGTTTTAAACTTCCTTATAATGCTCCCAATGGTGTCTCTTGGAATATAATTTTTGGGGAAATCTTCTTATACCCAAGGCCCTTCAGGTGTGATGAAATCATTTCCTCTCTCAGCTTTTGTGGAAGCTCCTTTGTCTTTCCCATGATTGCAACTCACCTTGAATACCTTCATGGGTGGGGTTTATATATGCATCACAGCTGAAGCAAATGAAGGATCATTATAGAGTTCCCAAAGGCTTAATTATGGTTCAACTCCACTTTAGGCCATAACAACTGTCAGACAGTTTTAAAAACAACAATATTATATAGGGGTTGAATAATTGTGACATGGCTATCTTAACAAAATATACTGTTACACACAAATACTACATCATGCATTTTCTGTGTTGATTTTATGTATCACTCAACTCATAAAGAAGTAATCCGAAGCAGAATCTTGCTCTTTGAGAAAACTGTAATTGATAAATCCTTAAAATCTTTGGGGGGCTGAATATTTCTGATGGCAACTGCATTAAGATGTCCAAAAGGTGGGAGACAAGACAATCTAGAGGGGACGTTTAAATCACTTCTGAGGTTAATGTAAATATTTTATTTTCTGGTAATATAGATGAATGTGTAAATTGTATTATCTCGAAGAGACAATGATTGTTTGTGCTTTGTTTGTAACAGTAGGGACACAGTGACATTCAGACAAACTCTTCATCATCATTTATTTCTGTACAAAAGTCATCAAAGAAATTCATCACTTTACAAGCCCAAGCCACATATACAACACATCCATTTGATGTACAGTTAAAACAAACCACTATACCATATGAGTCATATGCATGTATGCTATGAGTGTCTGGGATCAATTTTTTTAAATGGAGCTCTATTTCTTACATATAGTATACATACAGGACAGTAATAACATTACAACTTAAAATATGTCCCTTGTAAATTTGGATCAACTGTGTCTGTACAATAAATAAGTATAAAATATATCTCTTAGGAATCTGTGGATTTTAAAAACACACGAAACATACAAAACACAAAATTACTGCAACGACCTCCGAAAAAAGACCAGCTATTTCGGCAATGGGCGGGGGAACTTTTTTCATGCCAGATTGGAACAAAGATTTACTTGTCGCTTTGAAAGGGGAAATTGCACATTTTAAACTCCCTGATTTAACATTCATTAGATAATTTCATCTTTTTTTTCATTGTTATATTATAACGGGCCTCTTGCTGGTTTACTCTAAAAACACAGACAAATGGATCACAATCACTGAAAAAAGTAAACATCACAATATCAAGTGAGCGAGAGCTTGGAATGAAACGGAACACGTCAACAACCACTGGTCTGGATCCAAAGCAAGGAATGTTTGGATTCTTCTCTTTTCTTTTATTAAACAGAAAGCCAAAAGGGTAAAACTACTCAACTTGTACATGTGTCACATGTCACAGACCTGCAGGAGAGGGATGCTCACTGACGCATGTCCGGTATACATGTGTTTGATCAGCTGGCTCCACTGATATTTGCTCCCTCATATTCATTTAGCTTTGCATTTGCATCATAAATTGCCGAGCAACTATGGTTGACATTGTGGAGGTCCACTAAACAATTGGTCGGTAGTTACTATCGAGATACTATGAATGATTCAGGTAATTGTGACAGAGTAAACCGGCCAACCCAGTCTTCTATGAAGTACAATCATACATAAGTCTTTGTATTAGCAATATATGTTGACTTCCTCTGTTAAAATCCAGGAAGTAATGAAATAAACAATCAGAGAGGGATAATAGTTCAATTTTGTTTGTTTACACTGGTGTGGCTGCTGTCAAATGACCAGAACGGACTGAAACCGCTTTAAGGTGTTTTTTATCCAACTGCTTTTCTTGTAATGTAAAGAAGGAACATCTTTAGCAAAGAGCTTTTAGTGAAGATCTTTACCCTGACCACTGAAAGACAATACAACCCTTGGGTATTTTAAAACCATGCAAAAAGCCTCCTCCTCCTCCACCCAGACTGAAAAACATACAAACAAGCCATTTGTAGTCCTTTTGTTTTAGCTTTGCATTTCAGTATCATTTTGCAGGCCAACCACAATATTCATACACACAACAAATACGTTTTTATAGTTGTAGTACTATTGTAATGCCTTGCATTTTGTGGTTGTTTGCTTGAATTTCCAACAAGAAATATTGTTGTAATATACAGTAAGTAACTCCCACTTGATTCAGAGGCTCTGGCTCTTGAGATCTGTGACCCCTTGTGCATCTCTGCCTGATTTACTCCTTCAATAATCCATCCATGACCATGATCTTCCCCTTTAGGTAACAAAATAACTTGATACATAATCTTTGGTTTCCAAACATGTATATAGGAAAGCTTTCCAACTAAAACCACTGTAACTGAATATTTTGCAGATCAGTTGACCGTAACTTTGTGGGTTGTATGAGGTTTTCCTCACAATGTTTTCTCCATCCCATCCATTATCCATATGCTATATCCTTTGAGTGTCGCGGGGGAACTGGAGCCAATCCCAGCTGATATGTTTACTGTTAATACAAAATATTTGCATATGATTGTTAGAGCCTCTGCTTTCATCTGTAACAGAGTTTGCTACTGGTTGGACAACATATCCTAAAACCTTATTACATCTAACCAATCAGGAGGGCCTTTTTATATCCCCTCGAAGTGGATGGAGCTTGTGCATCACGCTTGGCTGGAGTGGGATGGCCAAGCGTAATGCACATAATGAAAGACCAAGATATGCAGCTGCTTTGCAATGTATCATACAGTTAGTTAGCCTCACAAATCCAATGGTTAATTTAGTTGGCAAGCTAACATTATGTAAACATTGTAATGGTAGTGACAGTGTCCTTTCAGAAATGGAACCAGGTCACTCAAATCATATAATGTCTGTAAAGCAACAACCATGATTCTTCAAACCCCATTGGTTGTTCTGAGCCATTATTGCTACAGAGCTGAAGACTTCCAATATGGCTACCGCGGGGTATGTTGTCACTTTGAAGCGCTCTACTGATGGTGGGTGTCTTATGTGGATACAGTTCATCATGGGCAGTGCTAGCCGCCAAACCTAAAGAAAATACACCACTTGATCCTGGACCAATAGCTTGGAGCAGCTGATTCTTCCGTGCTGGCAGTGTGCATGTGTTTGTAAGTGTGTTGGTGCATGTGTATGTTTTGGGGGATATGTGTATCAGTATTTGGGGCCTACATAGTCTCTCGGCTCTCTTGTCAGGCCCCTCATAGTTTCATCTTGTGCACCACAGGGACAGGCAGGACCTGATGGATCTTTGCACGGTCAGCGTTCACCTCCAGATTGACCCAGTCAGGGTGGAAGGAGCCCTTGAACCCCACAAATGCCAACTTATCTGCAGGGAGGCAACATAACATTAAAGACGAGAAGAGTAAGAGAACAAATCTGAGCACATTAACCTCTAAACAGCACAGGGGTATCATATGTGTGTGTGTTGGGGGGGTGCACTCAATAATGTTGCAAAATATACATCATACAGGCTGGTTACTGCTAAAATATTGTAGCTTGACCTATGGTTTTAAAATGTACATTTTACGCATTTTGTTAAGGAACCAACTCAAGTAGATACAACTCTCCTGATGAACTGACTGAAAAGACAACCTATATGCTCCACTTGATCATATTGATCTCAGAAGCCTTTGCTACAGATGTAGGTGCCTACCTTTCAATTTGATGCTTTTGTCTGCTCCAAGTCTCTCCAGAACTTTAGTCCAGGATCCTCTGATAATCAGACGGCCCTTAGACGTCATGAGAACGATGGAGCTAGAGAGAAAGCACATCTTCATGTGTAGCTGACAGTAGCTGCTTGTCTCATTTGAGCTCCACGTGTATACTGTATACTGTGTGATGAAAGTCATGTGAAATTACATTTAGTGTCGCTTGACAGCAGTTACTTACCCATCTCTCAAGCCATTGATGTAGTTGTCTATTTGTGCCGGGATGCCCTGCAGGATTGAGTTCCTGAAGCCTTTGCTCTCCACTACCTTCCCATCATGCCCATCAATTACTGTCACCTGCACCCCATCCTCTGCTTGGTACAACTTCCTACCATTCACCTGGGAAAACAGAGTCAGAAAGTCACACTACAGCTCTGACAGCACTGCACACGTAAGTAAAATCAGAAACTCAGCAGAACTGAGCTTTTCCTCTCCACAGTCGCCAAACTGCTGCTCTTTATCGGAACTGTTGGGTTTCTCTACAAACAATGTTAAAGTCCCGACCTTCAATGTAAAGTGCCTTGAGATAGTGTATATTTTGATTTGGCGCTATACAAATAAAATTTAATTTAATTGAACTGCCATTGAATCACACAGATCATATGTAATTTATAAGTCCTTTATCAAAATGGACTGATTGTGTAGTAAATTACTCCTGCGAAAAAACAACATATCAACCAGTAAAACAGTTTTTAGGTGAGAGCTAGTTGAGATCAAGTCAAAGACGAAGATAGTGTCATCTGACAGATCCCTTTATTTTCTTTTTTTAAGTCCGTTACTACTTGCACACTTTTATCAGTTTGTCTAACTGTACTTGGTTTGTTTACTTAAGCAAGTTTACAATTTATGCAGTTATCCACGCATGAATCAATCAAACCAATAGCTGTTCAGTAACCATAACCAGTGGTCAACACCCACCGTGGGACTGCATTAGACAAAACATACCTCAGTAAAGGCAAAGTCTTCCTTGATGTGGAAGAAGCGAGTGTTGTAAGACTCCAGTTTGACCTCTAAGAAGTGCTCTGGTGAGTGCTGAAAAAGAAATAGACAAAGAGCAACAATTAACATACAGAGAGAATTTTTTAAGTTAGTTCTCACTCTCTGCAATTATAGAGCTAAACAAATGATACGAGATAATCACAGCTTAGAATAAGATTATATTTGTTCCCTGATGTAAGTCACTGAAAAGGTCTTTCTATAGTATTAACGGTTCAAATTGATCCAGACCCCCATATGTTGCTATTCTGAATTATTCCTGAGGAGATGGCGGTTCCCTGAGGGGGGTCAAAGGGTCGTTGCTTTCACTACCCTCTTGGCTCGTCATCTGATACTTTTGAGGTGAAAGAATGATGCCTCGCCCTCAGTCCCCCACTGGATAAAGGAAGTGCTGTTTAACCCGAAGCTTGAAAATATCCGGTACACACCAAGGGGTTCCGAAAGGACACTTGTGAAAGTGTGGAGATCTTTTCTGATATTCTTTGACAAACCTTCCACACAAGTACAGGAGTTAATAATGACGTTATTATACCCTGACCCTTGACACACACCTGCGGCTTCGGTTTGACCTCTTAATTAATTTCACGTCACTAAGTGCCTTGAATAACAATGGTTGTAAATTGTGTGTTCACTTCAGACATGTGCATACCATGTGGTAGCAAGGGGAGCTGGTGTGGCCAACTGAGGGACGGCAGGGGGAGAGGATGTGCGCTGTGGGGTGGGAATGGTGTTCTTCTTGGTTTGTGTGTGTAAATTGTGAAATTCAATAAAAATGACTTTAAAAGAAAGAATAAGATTATATTTGTAATGATTGCTTTGAGGAAATTAAGGCCGCAGGAGATTCAGCAACTGCATAGAACCAAGCGGAATATTACGTATTAAAATAAAGATACAGCCAATAGACCATTAATCACAGTGGAATGCATTTCTTAAAAACAGGGTATGTGCATAAATATCCCAGAATCCGAGTTAAAGTATGTAAACATGCTGTGCCAAATTAAATAAACAGAAAGAAAGAAAAAAAAAATATATGTATTATGCATCTAGGAAACAATCAATCCAAGTATTCAATGTTAATTTTGAATAATTAGTTAATTAACACAGACAGTATGTATCAAATGACAAAATAATGGAAAAACCGTACAATATGCCCACACAAAAGTATTCCCCACCTTGGGGGAAAGATTAAAATGTAACACACAGATCTACTCTCTCTGGTTATGTCTTCTCTGTTTGTTTTAGAGCATAATTTAAGACTTTAATGATCACCTTCAAAGTTATTATTTGTATGTATTTATATATTCTGCTGAGATAAATTGAATAGCGATGAATCGTCTTACACAGCAGTAAGTGTTTAAAATTAGTTCATTTTTTTCTCCTTTTTTTGCTCCCAAAATGTTTTATTTGGGATACCTCTGTTTTAGAATATAATACACACACAAATCCTCCTCCACTGTGTCTCACCAGCCTGGCGTTAGGTATCTTTCTGGGCATAGGTACATCCACAACGGGCATCTCAGCGTGTCTGGGGTAGGCCTGGGCCATGCAGTTGCTGGGCGGACTGCCTTTAGGGATGATGGCTGTGATCTTCACCCTCTCACAACCCTTGATGGAGCAGAAGGCAAACTGCTCCCTGTCGTTATGGGCCTTTACCTTCAGGAACAGCAGGCTGCAATCCACATAGTAAATTTATGAATCGTACATTGCCTCTGATAACTGGCAATCATAGAAAATACAGTGACATGTTGAAACTCACATTTATCTTGGCTAACATATATGGTGACTGGAAATATAAGCACATAAAGTCATTTAAAAAGGGGAGCTAAGCCCCTGAGAAGTCAGAGGACCAGACATTTTATTTTGTATAGAAATACATAATTTGTTGAGTTGTAAATATCCATCATAGCTTACTGACCCACTTCCTTCCTCCTATAACTGTACGTACTGCACTGAAGCAGTAATCAAGTGTGTCCACTTTCCGTTTGACCTTCAAATAAAGTCATTTAGATTACTGGTATAAACTGTTGGTTTTGTTAAGACCCTTTCTGGTCGATTAACTTTAGTTTCTTGACCTGTTGTAGACCAGATCTCATCAAACGCGATGTGGGAATAACTACTGAATCCTCATGTATTATAGTAGTCAAGACTTCTTTCAGAAGTTGGTATGTTGTTGTGTTGTGTGTCTCACCCTGTGTCTTCCTCCCAGTAGTAGTATCCTCTGATCAGGTGGGAATGGTTGATCTTCTCTCTCTGCGTCGTCCTCACAAAGACGCCAGTCTTGCGGGTCTGTTTGGTCAGGCGGTTGTGGATATCGGAGATGATGGTGAAGTTGGTGCTTCGTGGGTAGCAGAGGCCAACATTGATCCAATCATTTCTGACACACAACAAAAGAGTCACAAAAATAATGATTAATTTCACAATAAAACCTGTCCTCAGATCCAAAAGTAACATCACACATGAGTATTCCTCCCTTCATCTCATCAAGTAAAATATCTTGTGACTTGGAAAAAGAGTTGGACAAATGAGTTGATCATTTGATCAATAGTAAACAACTGATGTTTGTGATTTATAGAAGAACAATAGATTGTTGGCGGGACAAAAATAAATGTCACCATTGATCTAGCGCAAACAAATTGTAATCACTCCGTTGGTTGTAGACTTTAATTGTTTAACTTAACTTAATTTTCTGACTCATCTTCAAAAGGGTGTTTGAGGGTGAAGACTTGGCCTAATGGTTCAAATTAGAATTACGGTCAGTTCAGGGTTTCTTAGAGTTGGAGTTAGGCATTAAGTGTATGGATATGTGTGTGTACTTCAATTGGAAGAGAAAGTCTCAAATAGAAAGGAAGTGGCGCTCCAGCAACAGTGTTGAAAATCTCCTAGACTGGAAGAGTAGTGTTACAGAATATAAAAAGGCTCTCCACAAAGCAAGAGCTGCCTATTATTCAAAACTAATAGAAGAGAATAAAAACAACCCCAGGTTTCTCTTCAGCACTGTAGCCAGGCTGACAGAGAGTCACACCTCCACCGAACCCAGTATTCCTCGATCCCTAAATTGCAATATCTTTATGACCTTTTTTAATGATAAAATTCTAACTATTAGAAATAAAATCAATCATCTCCTGCCCTCAATTGGCACTAATACCCTCCCAACAATAGAGATCTCAGAAACGGCTGAGAATCCTTCCCATTATTTAGACAGCTTCTCTCTGATCACCCGTGATCAGTTTACCAAAATAGTCTCAGGTTCTAAACCAACAACCTGTATTTTAGATCCGATTCCAACTAAATTACTTAAAGAAATTCTGCCCCTAATAGATAATTCGT
Source organism: Limanda limanda (assembly GCF_963576545.1). Classification (NCBI taxonomy): domain Eukaryota; kingdom Metazoa; phylum Chordata; class Actinopteri; order Pleuronectiformes; family Pleuronectidae; genus Limanda; species Limanda limanda. Next base: position 32,021,953 of record NC_083638.1, on the reverse strand, counting down.
TACTTAACACAATCAATCTGTCATTATCATCAGGTTATGTACCACAGTCTTTTAAAATAGCTGTAATCAAACCCCTACTCAAAAAACCCACCCTAGACCCAGAGGTTTTAGCAAATTACAGGCCAATATCTAATCTCCCCTTCCTATCTAAAATCTTAGAAAAAGTTGTAGCCAATCAGCTGTGTGAGTTTCTCCAGGAAAATAATATATATGAAGACTTTCAGTCTGGGTTTAGAACCAATCATAGCACAGAGACAGCCCTGGCAAAAGTCACTAATGACCTTCTAATAGCTTCAGATCAGGGACTTGTGTCTGTCCTCGTTCTGTTAGATCTCAGTGCAGCATTCGACACAATTGACCATCAAATTTTATTAGAGAGACTAAAACAGTTAATTAACATTAAAGGAACGGCCTTAAACTGGTTTAAATCTTATTTTGCTGATCGCTCCCAATTCGTTCAAATCAATGATGAGTCATCGGTGCGCACCAAAGTTAACCATGGTGTCCCACAGGGGTCTGTGCTCGGCCCAATTTTATTCTCATTATATATGCTTCCACTAGGAAACATTATCAGGACACACTCGGTAAATTTTCACTGTTATGCGGATGACACCCAGTTATATTTGTCAATAAAACCTGATCAAAGTAATCAATTAACTAAACTTCGAGCATGTCTCAAGGACATAAAAACCTGGATGACCCGCAATTTTCTCTTATTAAACTCAGATAAAACAGAGGTTATAATACTCGGCCCTAAACACCTTAGAGATACATTATCTAATGATATAGCTGCGCTAGATGACATTGCCCTTGCTTCCAATGACACAGTCAGGAACTTGGGAGTGATCTTCGATCCTGATTCGTCCTTTAATAGTCACTTAAAAGTAATTTCTAGGACCGCGTTTTTCCACTTGCGTAATATCTCAAAAATCAGACATGTCCTTTCGCAAAAAGATGCAGAAAAACTAGTCCACGCCTTTGTTACATCGAGACTGGACTACTGTAATTCACTATTATCAGGCTCCAGCAGTAAGTCGTTAAAGACTCTGCAGCTGGTCCAAAATGCCGCAGCACGTGTCCTGACGAGAACTAAGAAAAGAGAGCACATTTCTCCAGTATTAGCATCGCTACACTGGCTTCCTGTTAAATCTAGAATAGAATTTAAAATTCTCCTCCTCACCTTCAAGGCCCTTAATGATATGGCACCTCTTTACCTTAAAGAGATGTTAGTTCCATATCAACCTACTAGAGCACTCCGATCCCAGAACTCAGGTTTACTTGTTGTCCCTAAAGTCTCTAAAAGTAGAGTAGGAGCCAGAGCTTTTAGCCATCAAGCCCCACTGCTGTGGAATAATCTCTCACTTTCAGTTAGGGAGGCAGACACGCTCTGTTCGTTTAAAAGTAGACTCAAAACCTTCCTTTTTTATAAAGCTTATAGTTAGAGCTAATTTGTGCGATGTTCCAAATTTGATTAAATGGCAAAAACCCCTGATGATGCTAAGACGCACAGGGAATTTATGACACAAGACACACGGAGCTTCTCTTTCCTGCTTCTCCTTCCTTTTCTCCATATTTATCACATCAAGATAATTCTTATCTGATCAGTACATGTTACTAACTTGACCCCTTTCCCGGAGTTTCTGTGCCTTAGCGCCCGCGGATGCAGGGCCACAGCTGTGGCCGCACCATGGATTATGATTGTGGATCGCGTGTCGGAGGTCGCAATGGTGGATCCAGTTCGGTGGATTCTGTATCGTGCCAGCTGATCGTCGTTGTAATGGAGGATCCTTTGTCGCGTTGGCATCGGATGATGAGGGACCACGACCGAGGCGGCAGCTGATAATGGATTCTAACTGGCGGCGGTGGACAATGACTGTGGATTATAGTGGATCCATCCTGATGCTGGATCGTGGTCTTGCTGCTGGCCAGAGACTGTGATTGCAGCGGGACTGCCTGACACATAGTATTGAAAAATGTTTAGCCTAATGGATGCTGCTAAAAATCCTGATGATGTTTTCTTACACCTGACATCTATTGCACTTCTGTCCGTCCTGAGAGAGGGATCCCTCACATGTGGCTCTCTCTGAGGTTTCTACATATTTTTACCTGTGAAAAGGGTTTTTAGTAGTTTTTCCTTACTCTTGTTGAGGGTTAAGGACAGAGGATGTCACACAATGTTAAAGCCCTATGAGACAAATTGTTATTTGTGAATGTGGGCTATACAAATAAAACTTGATTGATTGATTGATTGAAATAGCTTTTAAACATGGCACCAAAGCTTTATTCAGAAAAAAGGCTAGAATAACTTAATTGTATTCAACCAATCTCCCCCCAAATCCACGATCGGTTAGTATAGCCTTAAAATAAGACAGCAGCTGTTTAAAAAAATAAACAAGTCATATTTCAGCTCTTTCTGCAGAGAATCAATCTCACTTGCTGTATTCGTGCACAAACTGTAGATGGGGTCACTGGTGTATGCACCATCAATGGAAATATACTGTTTTGGTTCTACACTGTCCATGTCAGGGTGGATTCAGGCCATAGGGAATAGCTGACGTGCTTGAAATGACGATCTTCCTTTATGCAGCTTAAATAGCCGAGGGCCACACTGTTTGAAAGGAGGAGCACAAAGTGAGACTCGCCTTTCTGTGGTCAACCCTTGTAAATAACAGGAGTGAGAGGAATGAGCTAACGGCCTCCATCAGATTACTTTCCTCATCTGAGTGGCCTCAGGAGCTGCCCTGCCATTTACAGAAGTCCTTTACGTAGGATTAGTGAGGAAAACAAAATGAATCTTGTCAGCTAACTTCCCCTGCCATCACCCACAACACTTTATTTTGTTTATGTGCTCGCTCCCTGTATTTTCTCTTTATAACTGGGTAGCAATTCAACCACTTCATGAAAGATTAACTCATCAGTATACTTCTAACAAAGGGCTTTTCAGAGTCTAAGACACCCCTTCGCTTTCCGTATAATTGAATTCTCGAAACAAGAGTTGTGCTCATGTAACACAGAAACTGGCCAAGTGGAGTGTGTGAGTAAGCAAGGTTTGAACTTCTCTCTATGCCAGAACAGGGCGGCTGTGCCTCAGGAGACAGAGTGGGTTGTCCACTAAGTGTCCTTGGGCGAGACACTGAACCCCAGATTACCCCTGATGACTGTGCCACAGTGTTTGAGTGATATGTGATAGAGAAAGTGCTGCGCATAGATGAATTGTATGAATATGAGTGTTAATGAATGAATAGAAAACTGTAGCATGATTTGAATGGGAATCTAGAATGGAGGAGTGCTATTTAAATACAGAGCATTTCCATAAATACTTGTGAATTCATACATAGTCAGAAAACACTTGTCCAACCAGATATTTGGATATATCAATTCAGACAATTTGACTTTGAATGAAAAACTTGGCAGATGTGCTACTGAAAAACCAGGAAGTGCAATGTTGACCAGGAAATTGTTTGGATGAGGAGGTCAAAAATACAGACAAATAATCTATATAAGCTCTTCAACAATGACTGAGAGTTGTATGACAATTGTGCCATGGATTGTGTTACAGGACATTATGTGATAATAAATTCTAAATGTTGGACTGAGCAGAAGGAAGCATTGTGAAGAATGATTCTAACACTTTCATCTTCCATTGAGGGAAGTGGATGGTTGTGTGCAGGCCACCAGAGTTTAACCACTGACTGTGACCATGGTTTGTCTTGCATACCACAATTGTTGATTACACAAAGCCTTGTGATAGCCGTGCCAGTAGGTGTGGGAGCGGGCTTTACCCCTCAGCTCCCTCTGGCATCACAAAACACTTGACACAACTTTTCCCTACACAAGCAGTTATACCGCCGGGGCGGCTGTGGCTGAGGGGTAGAGTGGTCGTCCTCCAACCTGAAGGTCGGCGGTTCGATCCCCAGTCTGAACCATCTGCATGCCGAAGTGTCCTTGGGCAAGATGCTGAACCCTGAATGGCCCCCCATAGAATAACTAAGTGCTGCAAATAGATGCACTATATGAATGCGTGTATGAATGGGTGAATGTGAAACTGTACTGTAAAGCGCTTTGAGTGGTCTTCATCAGACTAGAAAAGCGCTATACAAATCCATTTACCATTTACCGCCCCAACACCTGTACCCAAACTTTGATATGTGGAATTGGTGGAGTTCTCCTTTCGATGTCCCAGCATCCTTCAGCGAAATAGATCCTATGATTTCATCTGAGCACATATAAACACGAAAGTACTTCGCTCTCTTCTAACTGATCCCTCTGAAATGTGGAGTGAAAGACCTGACTCCTCCTGGCTACAATCCTAAAGCCTGTTGGATCTCTCTCCAAGTATTTTCATACAAATGGGATTAATGGCACATACATTTTCCCCCTCACAAACAGGTATGTTTTTGCTTTTTAGTTCAGAGCTTGTTAAGGCTTGGAAAGTTCTTTGATACTGCATGTGACAGTTGTGGGGAACACTACATGAGTGAAACAGCTAATACCCTGAAGAAGTGACAGCCTATTGAATCTGCTTTGAATCTTCCTCTGTGTCTATAAGGTAATTTATAAATAACATTGCCTTTTCCACAACACCAGAGCAAAATCCAGCATCCACTGGAAAGAGGTTAAAGGTCAGCAGGAGGCAGTAAATTGCTGGAGAAAGATGAGGGTGTCCACATCTGACAACAGTCCATGTTTGATCAGGGAAGTTTTTATCCACCGACAAACATAACAACCTGTAATCTAAGAAGTGTGGTCCATGACATTTGACACCGCTCCAATTACTGAATGAGACACCATTGCCTTCTACCTCTCGACCTCCTTTTCCCTCTCCATGGTGTCCGCTCAGTGTGATGGAGGAGCTGAGAGTAAAGTACAAGCTGTAAATCACATCATGGATGGTTGATCGAAATATATGAAGTCCAGGGGCTACTCTCTGTGTTCAAAGTACCAGGCTTGTAAACAGGTCAAATGCTGGTCGAGAACTAGCTGATCAAAAAGGTGAGTTGGTGTCTAGCGGGAGCATTAGTTAGCAGTGGTGCAGCAGCACAGGATGCGTTCAAGCAGAGTTGTTGGCTATTTCCATTTTGGCAGGATGTAAAATATAAAATGGTCCTGAAGCTCAAACATATGCTTCAAACCACATTTCTGATGTGCAGTTTAAGGAAAAAGGAAAATAACCTGCGCAGACTTCAGACTGTATATAAAGATGGACAACATCAAATTTCCCCAAAAATGAAGACAAAATATGTGGATTGCCCCCATTGCTGGTTGTAGTTTTGGTCATAAACCCTGCCCTCTACATGTTAGCAGATGGCACTAAACTAAAAAGGAAAAAGACAAGATGGAAGCACCCATACACTTTGGCCTCTTTTTGTACAATAGGAGGAAGTTGTCCTGCACAAACGTGTTCCTAGGTCTGCAGGTTATCATCTCGTAGACAACACAATAAAAATTGTGCACCCAGGATAATAACATGAAGTTATTGATTGTATGCCTATTAGTAAGGAGCTTTTGTGCAATGATAGTAATGACAATAATAATACAAATCACCCGCAAAATTGTTACTATTTCACAGCATCATTATCAAGATAACTTGCGGGTGCAAGTTTCCACAAGTAATTATTTTAAATTTCGTGGCACTTTAGTTCAGCTTAGTGTTTTTAACTGTAACTCACATGCTGTGGTATCTGAACTGACGATAAGAAAACTGGTCCAAACCCATATTCACAAATCACAATTTGTGTCATAGGGCTTAGAGACAAATATGTTGCCATAAACCTTTTAAAAAAAAAAACTTGGGTATGGACAGAGAGCTGTTCTCATTCCAAATATTCTGCTCAAATTTAAATGACTACAGGCAAGTATGCTGTAGTCATTTAAATTTGAGCTACATCACACCAGGGAGGAAAAGTCAATTTCCCCTATCAGTCAAGCATTACTTTGCTGAACTGGTTTGTGATACTTTTGACAGGAATATGAGAATATGGTTATTTTAGAAACGAGGGGACAGGACAATATTTTATAGTATTTTAATTTTGCTCGGTCAAAGATAGTTAAAGTTTAGTTTGATATGTGAGAAGTTGCCTTGTGTGCAGCCTCTATTTTCTGTCTTAAGTGCATATGTGTGGGTGTGTGAGTGTGTGCTTTAAGTAAAAAAGTAATGAGCTATTGAGTCTTACTTATCGAAGGTCCCGTGTGTAAGATTAAGTGAATGGGATCTATTGGCAGAAATTGAATATAAACAAATCTCAGTGATGTTTTCACTAGTGTGTTTCATCTAAGTTGTACAAATTGTTGTTTTTATTTACTCTAGAAGGAGCCCTTTATCCTTAAATACTTCAAATTTATTCTGAGCAGGTCCTCCCTATGGAGGCCGCCAAGTTTCTTTTACAGTAACCCAACAGAAACTGGACAAACTAGACATCTTTAGAGTTTTTATGACACAGGCTACCACAGGTTGTCTTTCATGTTTGGAAGGGGAGGGTGAGGTGAGGGGTATTCAGCTGCAACATGAAACTTCACCACAAGCAGTAACTAAATCTTACAAACTGAACCTTTAAGTCATGTTGAACAAAAACCCTTGATAAATAAACTAAATGTTTCTCCTCTGGTCAAACAGTACATGGTGACGGTGGTTGTTTATCATGAGTGTGTGTTGTGTGCTGTCACAGGTGTGGCTCATGTGTCCACTGACTTGTTGAAGTTGATGAGCCAGATGGTGACCTCAGCAGGCGCCGCCTGGTCCCAGTGTATAGTGTAGCCTTTGGCCAGTGTGATCACAGGCTGGAACTGCTGGTAGTGTTTTCTCTTCCCCAAGGCGCCCTCTAGCATCAGGGGCCGATCAGGATACTCATCCCTCACCATGTACATGTTTAGGTTGGCAGGGTTACGTGTCTGCACATAGATCTGAGGAGAACACAACCATTGAGTCGGAGGGCTGCTGTGAATTGAGGATCCCTGGTGTACCTGTTATTTGATCCATTGAGCCATTTAGACCTAATACAACCAATACAGCAAATTTCCCAAAACACATGCACTGAATATCATAAATAACATATTTTTAAAACATAATTAATTAGTCTCCTTATTTGCTCAAGAGCTGTTTTAGCATTGCAAATTTTTCCAACCACCAGAAATCAATTATATAATTATATAATATTTAAAGAAGTTTTAAGGAAAGTTTATCAACAGAATAAACCATCAACAATAGCCCAAGCCCCCCTATAAACTATATTTATATTCATATTCATGATTGATTCTCATTTCACACAGAACTAATACTATTCTGGGCTTATTTGTGATTTCACAGAACTTTGATTGGGATTTTAAAATGCATGGAATCAACTAATGCCAGACAGGGTGTAACAGAATGTAGATTTGTGCTTGAGGAGGCTGATGTGGTGTGATACGTGAGTTTGACCCCTGATTACAACCCTTACCTGCGCATAATGACCGCTGCAGATCGCAGCCTTCCAGTCAGGCACGTCGATGCAGTCAGGGTGACGGAGCAGCCAATTGTCCTCTTTAACCAGGAAGGCTCCGGGATACTCGCTGACAGAGCCATCAATATCATGGAACACTGTTGTTTTGTCCCCATCCATCTGCATCTTATTAAACCAGGGACCCGGTTCCCCAAAAAACACCCGAGATGTGATCTACAGTGGAGACAAATGGTGAGAGGCATTCATGTGAACCTCCCTGTGAGTATTTTGTGCACATATGTAGGTTTTTAAATCTTCCAATTGTTAAATTTTTTTGAGCTTGATCTGGATTTCAGCTAGTACAGTTTACAGAACACAAAATTCTCTGGTGGTGATAAAAGTTTGGAATCATTTGAATAATTTGAATTCATTTTTGTGTTATTTCTAATTTGATTTTTGATCAAGAAAAATTCAGCGGGTAATTTGCAGTAATTTTTTATGCATGAGGAATTATTTTACACAGGGGCTCTTCTTAACTTATTCACCAAAACAGAACACGCCTCCCCAGAGAGTCCAGTATCAATAAATCACCCCAAGGTAATTTGTTCAGTCGATCTTGAGGTCTGAGTACGCTGCCCACAAGGCACTTTTACAGAGAGTGGAGTCCACTTGCCACATCCTATATTAGCTTGCTTTTTCAATGACCATTATTTTTTTCCATTTTTTAATATGAAAAAAATAAGGGTTACTCAGTCCATTTGTTTTTGTGTATTTCACACGAATGGTGACTTACGGGTACGTGGTCAAAGGTGATGTCAGTGACGTTATTGTTGGGGCAGCTCTGCCACGAATTGTTGAGCCTGAAGCCAAAGGCACTGGTGTGCCGTCCGGACAGAGCTGTGTATTTCCGAAATGTACAGTTCTGCACATTGATGGGTCCGTCATAAATCTGCATGCCGCGGATTGGAAAATCACTGCAAGGAAAAGACGGATCCCACAAACACACACACACACACACACACACACACACACGCACACGCACACGCACACACACACACACACACACACACACACCATCAACTGAAAGAAGCCACCAATCAATAAAACTGGGCCAATCAATCTTTTTAGATCAACAATGGATCACATTATACTCATTCATTTAATCCATTGTTCATCTACAATGATTGATTAGTAGAGCTGTAACTGTGACTATACCTCAGGTACCACGATAATTCCACGAGGATAAGGCAGTGTCAGGTTTGGAAATAGAATGTCAACATTCAGTCTGATGCTTTCAAGGTCAGACACAGGTAAGTGCTGGTACAGGGAAAAAAGCACCATTGTGTGTGCACGACTCTCTGCAATGGATGGTGATGAGAATCTTTTTTCTATCTAGTGGCCTCTATCAACTGTTCTACACTGCACAGCGTGAGAGCACCTAATCAATGATGTGCCCGTGTTCATCTGGTTCCATCAAAGAATGTCAGTCTAAAAAGGGAAAAGCCAAACAGAAGCCCTTCATATGGAGTTCTATTTCTCCCACACAATAAAGGATTATCTAATAATACTGCTGTTGAGACATTCCCTCTTTACTCTGCCAAGTGGGCTGGGGCACAGGGCTGATTTCGAGAATACCATGTCTGAATACCAGCCAGCATTAAGCTTCAACTGCACCCAAAATACTTGGACTTAAAAAGTGTCTGTCAAATCGTTCTCACTCTGCTCTTTGACAAACAGCAGCTGTGCTAAAAACTGTCAACTTGATGTGTGCCACAGTTTAAACTGGGCTACGTTTGGCTGGAAAAGTTAAGATGTCTAGGCATCATGGTTGAAATTAATTTACTGGTGTATTGGTTTTGAGTGTATAATAGTTTTGTACATGATTCTGTCAAGGTCTGGATCAATGTCATCGGCAGGTGGGTCTTCTTTGACCTCTCCTTATCCAGCAAATCTGTAATTTCTATACTACTGGAAATTCAGCAATATATATGACATTGAGATTTTCCACTGGGTCACCAATATACCATACCGGGATCACAGTGTCCTTGACAACAAAGACATTATACCGTCAGGACCTACCTAGCACACCTAGCTTTTAAACTACAATGGCACGCAGTAAAGCGCATACATGCCAAAAGCACCAACTGTCTCCATCTCTCGAAATGTTAAAGATAGAAAACAATAATTCCTGGATCAATAAAATAGTTTCCATATAGTTTTTGTGTAATCCTGCTCTGAGACATATCCACCTTGGCAGATGACTCCTCAGGCAACTGGCTTAAAATATCTGACAAATTATCAATCCTAAAGTTTCTATAGGCTACGAACAATATTTGTGGTTGCAGTTTAGGCAGCTGAGAGTTTGTGGGTAAAAACTTAAACATAGCACTAAAAGAGGAAATGAGCGTTACGTACACGCCCCGTGGCAAGGTCCTGCCAGTGGGATCAGAGCCCCCAGGGCCCCAGATCTGGTTGTCAAGGAGGTGCATCCCACGGTTGTCACTTTCACCCACAAAAAGTGAGTTCTTCACCTGCTGACGAGAGCCGTCATCATCTGGAAAAGTCCCTCCGCTGCACATATAGAAGGGAGAGTTAGAGGCTGAAAGAACCAGTAGTGGCACTGGAGATAGTAGATGTAGGAGAAGTATCATTGTTGTAAAGATAGTTAAAATGCCTAAACGGTCCGATAGTGGGAAATCCCTTTATGATCAAGACATTGCCACTGTTCTTTACAAGAAGGGCCATAGCAGACTGTATCTACCCCTTGACCCAGTGGAGGGGGTTGGGCAGAGGAGAATAAGAGCTAAGCTGTCATCTCTGATAGACAACTGGTCCCATCCTTCAATGAGAGACGTTGTTTCTTCCTTTAGCCGTTAGACTGTACAACTGGCTCTGCTACCAGTCTTACCAATTCTTCGACTGCACTATTTATAGGTCATTTAACTGTGCAATGGAAATTTCTATCTGTGCGATTGGATGGTTACTCAATGGCTTTGTGACACTGTACACAAATATGCCCACACTATATATTGTGTTTACAATCTGTATTTTATGCTCTACTTTTATATTTCCTGGTGTTAATATTGTGTGTTAACTTATTTATTACTTCCAATGATGGCTGACATCTCTGTTGAGGGACTATTAAAGTGTTATCTATTTTATTCAAGTGAACAAAACTGTGATTGTGTTTCCTTGTGGAGTAAATATGTTTTTCAAACAATCTGTATGCCACATCTGTGAAAAATGTCATCTGAGATATTAACTATAAGACAGTCTGTTTTAATAGAACAAACATATTCACACAGACAGACCACAAACACTTACTGAGAACAGGAAAACAGTCTAAATTATGGTCTTATTACATATCTTCACAGGGACAAGCAATATATTAAGAGAGAGAGATAGAGAGAGAGAGAGAGAGAGAGAGAGAGAGAGAGAGAGAGAGAGAGAGAGAGAGAGAGAGAGAGAGAGAGAGAGAGAGAGAGAGAGAGAGAGAGAGAGAGAGAGAGAGAGAGAGAGAGGAGAATACACAATAACTGAGCAAAAACAAATATAAGGAGGCTGGTTTACCTTGCCAGAGTGAGGCCTATACCATTATCAGCAAATCTAAAAAGAGAAAAAGAGAATATTAATGCTGCAACAGTATCAGTCTGAAGCTCCTGAGAACACACACACACAGCCTGGAGGAGGTAAAAAAGTTATTAGTAGATAGGAATTAATTTCTTACTTTCTTCTCTGTCATCAAATGTGGTGGAAAAAAACAGAACCCATTCTGAAACTCTACGTTCAGCCGAAAGTTGACAACAAACATAAACTCAGTGATCACTTTATTAGGAACATAAAACTTGCACTGACACTGACCGTTCGACCACATCCCAAAGGTTCTACTGGTGACAGAGGGGGTCACTGAAGTTCACTGAAGGCACTGTCATGTTCATGAAACCAGTTTGAGACTTTTACTTTGTGACATGGATCATTAACCTGCTAGAGGGGTCCATTAAAAGATGATAAACTGTGCCTACAAAGGGATGAACATGTTCAGCAACAATACTCTGATAAACTGTGACACTTAAATCATGATTGATTTGTATTAAAACCCAATGTTTGTCAAAAAAACATTAATTACATCACACCACCACCAACAGGTTGGACTGTTGACTCAGGGCAGGATCAGTAGTTTTAGAAAAACTCAAACCAACAATAGTGTTACCCATAAACTAAATCTCCTGACTTGTACCTCCAGGATTCTGTGTACTGCTGCCACATTATTGGCTGATTGGATACATATGTTCCTAATAAAGTGCTCACTGTGTGTATGGTTACTTAACTATTTTGTGATATTTACTGTTTTGGATCCAAATGTTCTTGCAGTACTCACTGGCAGTCATCCAGCCACACATCTCCTCCCCTCAGCCAGGCTCCGTGGTCCTGGTTCTTATAGGCCACAAAGTGGTGGATGAGAGCAGGGACTCTGGGTTTGAAGGGGTCAGCACCCTGGTGAGGGCTGTACCTAAACAATTCAAGACACATGCAACAACACAGATATTCAAGGAGGGGAGAAAGAGTGTTTGCATTGGACGATTTTTTCTTTCCTGCAATATTCAGGGCAACTCATAACTTCAATGATTATGTCTGCAGAAACATCTTCTCTCGTTTCAAAGCAAAATTCCTTCAGATTTCAGTCAAGTGTATTTTGATAATTAATTATCCTATTGTTTCAGTTTAAAGTGACACTGGATGTGTTTGTGATGCAGAGGAGGAGCAGCTGGTGTATATGTATCTACAGAGCAATTAAAAAAACAGGGCTGAGAGGCACATTGTTTTAAGAAAACTGGGGGGCAGTCAACAATGCTGTCCAGCACTGTAATGCTGAACATACAATACAATGTTGTCTCCTGCAATATATGAAATTCAAGCATACGCCAGTTTGTCTTTTCCACATAACATCCACTCTATTGCAGGAATGGCTTCCAGTGAATCCCTCATATGTGACTGAGAGCTGTAATACTCAGGTCTGGTTCAACCCTTGGGTCTGATCTTGAGATGTTTTCCTCCTGAGACTGGTCTTTAGTCAATCTTTTCGGCCTTTGAATCTGGCTGCTTGTGTAACAGTGGACCTAAGAGTAGCTGAAGTTTGGGCTGTATGCAGGTGTGTCCTAATAGGCTGCTCTACTAAGACTGGAATGTGAACAGGAAGTCTTGCCATGTGCCTTCAACATATTGATAACATACATATCAGAGCTTGGTACTTAGTCAATCAGTTATTGCTAACAATGTTATCTATTGTCCATGTTTCATGATTTCAACTAATTTATGAGCTAATTTCAAATATCTTATAATAATGGCAATGACAACAATTAATGTGGGTCTAATGAGTTAATGCCACTGCTAGAGAGGCTGCTCAGCTCTCAGTCCTACGGACAGAACAATGATTTTATTCTTCTGTCATTTCCAGGCCAGATAATGCTCATAATCCATAGTGTATTCAAACATCCTCATTTTAGACATGTGGGTTTACCTTCAGCTGTCTGCAAAGATATCATACTCTGAGAGTTAACGTGTAACACTGTGCCAGGAATAATTCATATCTTGTACGATTCATAGTTTGAGTTTCCATAAAAATGTGAATGAAAGTGCATTTAGATTGACACATAAAAGTGACCACAAACCCAATCTGAATTAAATCTGTCAAAATCTGTCAAAATCTGCTCAATAGACACATTGTTTATCTATGTATGGAGACAAAAGCACAAGGACACTGGTTGATTTGGTTCTTTTTTACCTCCGTCAAGGAGGTTATGTTTTCACCCCACTCCATTTGTTTTTGTTTGTTTGTTTAGTAGGACTATAAGAGACTTCCTGGAAAACTTAGCAGAAGGATGGGAAATGTCCAATGGAAGAGCCCATTAAATCTTGGCACAAGGGCTGATCCAGTAATGTTTTTATGAAATTCTCTAACATTGCAAAATATTTTAATTGATATCTCAGAGTATAATTCATGGATTTACATTTATGAGTGTGTGCCATTTGTTGAAGCTTCAAATAAAAATTTGGTTGTAGTGAATGTAGATGTGGTTTCATAAGGTGACTGTTGGGCCTTGGTGGAGTTTGCACTCTACTAAGTGTCACTCAAATTTTTGGGATGTATTCTTTGCTCTGATTTGACCCCATTTAGTTTCAATGTCTTAAATCAATATTGAAACTGCTCAGACTTAAGTAAAGTGGTCTTTAATCCAGTCGTGATAAGAAAATACAATTTGATTCCAGCAGCAGAGTCACAAGAATAGAGTGCAAACACACTGAATAGCTAATGAACAACTGCTGGCTATAGCTTTATATATGAGGTGTGATGACAAACTAAGGATTCTAACTCTGATAGGTTACATTAAATCATTTAAAATGATATCAGCAGGACAAAATAGAACATCAGTCAAAAGTCCAGTTAGGACCAGAAATACCTCTGCTGAGAATGTTTTCTGACAAAGACAACATGTTCCCATTTGGAGGAGCATCACTGAGCTGAAGAGGATGTGTGTCAGGTCAGGATGACACACTGGTTCTTTCACACGCTTGGTACACAGGCTGGTGTTCTACTTTTTTACTTAAGCTGATTTTAATGGGAGTCTCTCAGACTTGTGTTTGATCGATATTTAAAGTGACTCTCCCTACTGTGGTTCTATATTTGTTGGTTACAAGACATCAACAGGAAACACAACAGTTACATAGTGCAGAAGATCCATCAGGCTGATTTACACTGGGTGTGATTTGACTTCAGTTTTCTCATACAGGGTAATATTCATAGGCTGAGGAGACTGACCTGGCTCCAATCAGAGAGAGGAAGGGTCTCTTGTCCTTGTCATTAGCCTGGGTGGTCTTTACTCCATTATCGAGGATCATTCCAGCCTGGAACATAAAGAATAAGATCTATATGTTGAACGCAGTAGGTACACATATGACACTAAACCCACACAATAGAGTTAAAAGTAAGAAAGGATAGGTTATTATTATAATTACATGTTTAAATGTAACATAACCCCCCCCCCCCGCTTCCTGACCTTTCTCTCCTCGCCTCCCCATTTTTCCCCCTCACCCCAACCTGACGAGGAAGATGGCCGCCCACATTGAGTCCTACTAGAGGGTTCTTCCAGTTATTGAGGGAGGTTTCTCTCCACATTGTCCAAAGTGCTGCTCATTGTGGGAACTGTTGGGTTTCTCTATTCATTACATAGAAGGTCAAGATAAAGTCTTGACCTTCTATGTAAAGTGCCATGAGATAATGTATATTGTGATTTGGCCGTGAATAGGTCGTCAAGCTGTTTATTGCGACCCATATATTTTATTACAAGGCGATCTCCAGTGGCTGTAGTAATTATAATGGCAGCAATGGAAAAAGCCAGGGGACAAAGTTCGCATGAGGGAGGAGGAGGTTATGGAGGATGGATGGACTGATATACCACAGGAGTTTTATAGGAGACCACTCTTTGTTTCCCGTGTGGAACTGATAATCAATATTTTTCTCTTTTATCCACAACCTTAACCTCAGGTTTTTTATGTAACCATGACAACAAACATCCTCTATCCTTTAAGAATGTATTTTAACCCACACTATGATCTGTTCTCAAACCTAACCAAGCAGTTTGGTGTCGGCACACAACCACGTCTTTCTTTGCATCTTTATTATTGTCTCCATGGTGATGTTTGCTTATTTGTTAGTAGAGACAAATGGTCTATATGGTCGTATGGATTGGAGGACTGCTGGTTGCAGACTTTGTTAACCATGGGTTTCAACAAAACCTTCTCTCTATTTGGAATTAATATAAAAATAATATGAAAACACTCCCAAACTTTCCAACTGAAGTCACACTGTGGTCATAGCAATTATTACTTAATGACAGACTTTTTAGTTGCGCTGAAAACATAGGGTTACTTCCTCCTCTCATGCAGGAAGAGAGTGTGAGTGTCATTGTGAAGCTTGTTTATTGGCTTCTTCAACAAATTAATCAGGCTCAGGTCTGAATTAGTAGCAGTGCATGAGATCAAATGCATCTGTTCTTATTTATATTATTAGTCTTGACTATCCTACGATTCCTAGTCCCTGACAATCTCTGTGGTAGGTTCAATAAAGCTTGACCTACTGACCTTTTGCTTAAATAATTCCTGACTTTAAATTGAAAGAGTATACTGTCTTTTTATCTCCTGCCTAAAGTCGGAAAATACAAGAGCAAAAGTATACAGCATAAGTAAAAAATACCTTTGTGTGCTTGACATATATGGTACTATTGTAGTACCTGGCTACATCATAGACTGTACATAAAGATGGATGCTGATGTTCTCAACTTCCTCCTGCAAAAAAAAAAGCTCAAATATCCTGGATCCAGGTACTGCCCTCTTTCACATTTGATGTCATTTGGAGCCGGTGTCTGCTGAGTAGTGATCTTGGTTTGCAGCTGTATTGTCAGGGTTCTTCCAATGCATGCTTCTGACCAATCGCATTGGTGGAGGTGTTTTCGGCTCTACACTGTAGATGGCAAACTAGACTGTCTTATAACTAATCTTAGGGCTCACCCGTCAGAAGCAGCCGACACGGCTCCAAAGATGAGCGAAGCAACGTTAAGTGTTAACCTCATCGGACTGTTCCAAGTTAAATGAAAACAGTAATAATGATAAAAGCCATCCTCAGCCAGTCGCCTCTAAACCTGGACCCCATCACTGAGCTGCTTCTGTGAATGCCCAACCTACAGCCCCGACATGACCTTTTCTCTCACAAACATCCTGGGGTAGGAGGTTGACATGCGTTATGCCCCCATTAGGATGATCCAAATTCTAAGTGAAAAAGGGAAGGAAAGAGAGAGGCAGTAGAGAAAAGAGATCAGAGTTGGGGGCAGAGAGAGGAGGGAGATAACAATAACACTTCCTCTCCACCAGCGCCTCATAAATCTCTGCTGGAGCTGTGCTGTGCTTGTTGCCGCAGGCGCCTCTAAACTCTCTACTGTGCTCTCCATCTCATCCCTCTGCTTTGGCTCGCTCTCCTCTTGCTCTCCTCTCGCTCTCTCACCTGTCCTCAATTTTTGTTATGCCCACTGCTCACCTATTGCTATTCCTCTCTTTGTTACACAGCAGGTCACATGTGACACTGTGAAATCTTTCTCATTTCCATGTTGATTAATTACAGATTTATTAAAAACAAATACTGGAAATAATGAGTAAATAATGAATCACTATGATGTTAAAGCTGCTGGTTGTCAGCCCTGGTAACACATTAGAAAAAACGCACACCAATAAACCAGTAACAAACATTATCAGGTCACTTTGATATAATGACTCATAGTTACACAGAAGAAAGGAAAAAAACATTGGTAATTCTAGGAACACTGGCTCTAGTTGTATTGTCATTCTTTCTGTGGGATGTTTATTGAGCCTGTGTCTAAATAATGGTTCAGAGGCCTTTCCACAATTTAATAATGCACTTCCATGAAGTTGGGGACTTCGCACAAAACAGAAGAATGCACACAGCTAAAGCACAAACTACTGGTGTTATGGCAAGTTAGGTAACACTGGCTTACAATGTTGTCTGCATTCAGGCTAGTGAGACATAACTGTGCTATGACCAAGACGCCAGCTTCATGTCTGTTTTTAAAAAAAAGGAGCAAACAATTCAGCACGCTCATACACCGTCCAACCATATACTCTGCATGTTTACCTAATATTGTTCCAGTTAGTTCTTGGACAATCTAACAACACTCAGGAACAGAGTGTGACATCAGAATGACCCAAAACAAATCAGAACACTATGTGAGAACATAAATGGGTGAGTAAACCTAAGAAACACAAACAGTCAACAAGACTCCTCCTCAGAGGGGTGTTGGCAACGCAAACAAAAACTGGCCTCCAAATCCAGGCCTGAGGAAAAAAACTGTAATTAAATGTAATGTGCCTGTCACATAAGGTGCATGATAGTTAAGCATCATGCACATTTCTAAATAAATTCAGCAATATAATCATGATATTTTCAACACTTTATTGTTGTGGATTTGTTTTCCGTATATTATCCAAGTATCATTGTCCCGTTAATCACAGGGTCTATATGTGTGTAGCCACTTGGCTTTGTCATTGCTGATGCATGTGGTATGACTGCTAACGACCCACAATAAATTGATTTCTGTATACTCAAAGGAAAAAAAAGAATAAGGAAGCAAAGTTAAATGGGACTTACTACACCTTCTAAAATATGACCAATTATACATTCCTTTATGAAGAGAATTAGAAATAAAGGCCTGCTTCAAAAAGAAGCCTGCCTCAAATTAAAGCCTCTTATCTTTGCAGTTGAGGTAAATACACATGTCCCTGGTTACAGTTCCTTTTTTTTACCTGCAGCTACGTTCATGCTCAGACTCACCCTGTGGTTGGAATGTGCTCTGTTGTTGATGAACTGGCCCATAGGAGTGTGTTCTGTGTGTCCAGGGGAGTACAGCCCTTCTGAGGGGCCGGTGGGCACATGGTGGAAGATGAACCAGAAGCCTGTCTCCTGAGGGTTTACACACACACACACACACACACACACACACACACACACACACACACACACACAAACAAACACACACACATACACACACAAACAAACACAAACGCACACACATACACACAGACACACACACAGTTGTATTTTTTAAGAGAAGCATGCAAATACTCCATTAAAACGCCTGCAGCAAATGAACTTCATGAACTTAACAATCCAAAAAGTTAAACAAATAAACAGTATGTGGTGTGTGAAAAATTCTCTCATAAAGTCTCAAAACTTCATTGATTTATTAAACCTCCAGCTTTTTGGTAACTCATAAGCTACCGAAGATCTGAAAATGAAGCCAAGTGATTCCTTCATAGCAGGGCAGGCTGTCAAATTAGAAATATCTCCGGCCCGAAATTTCTTCAGTATGAAATGTCATGAAGAAATTGCAGCCAAGACGAACTGTGAAAATCCAGACAAGGTCTGGAGGACCAAGAGAACTTTGAGATAAAACTGTGCCGGACAGAGAGGAAATAATTAAAAAACCCTGCACATTAGTGGAAGGGAGCTCAGGATACTGTGGCTGACACAGGAGTTGTGCTTCACTGTTCCATTGTGCAGAAGTGATGAGTCATCAGAGGGAAACCTTACTTGCTACCTCATCACAGACATCAACACCATGAAGTTTGGACAGAAACGTGTTGATAAACCAGTCAGAGGGAAGCAAGGGTTTTGGACAGATGGAATCTAAACTGAGCTCTTTGACTACAGCCTACATTGGTTGGAGAAAAAAGCTGCATTTATGAAAAGAACATCTAACTACTTTGAATCACTTTACTTAGGGGTTTGTTCAACAAGAGGCAAAATAATTTCACTAAAATGCAAAGATGCAAATTACTTGTAAAGAAAAGATTCTGGCTTATACAGCAATGATCCAAAAATTCAGAATCTGCTGGAGCTACTTGATGAAACACCATTGGAACATTTATCTGATTTGAACATAACTGAATACCTCTGGATTCATCCAAAGCTCATCAAGAGAACAGAGCCCGAACCCTTGCACATTTTGAATGTCTGTCTTATTCATTTCTGTTCTGGGGGTGCACAACTTTCGAACACACACAAATAGACAGTTGGCTTAAAAAAGGGGGGAAATTGTGGATCAAATATTCATGTAGAGGTCTATTCATATAAAAAGAACATTCACATTTCCAAACACATAACTACAGCCCCGGCTGTACCACTCTGCATGTCAGCCTGCCTGTTTTGTTGTTGTTCTACGCACGTACATGAATGCAAATGAGAAAAGTTATTACATTGGAGAGAATGAATGAGATTCTATTCTGCCTGGCGTATCCTTGTGAAATCCCAGGAGCATGATCATAATTGGCACTCTACCATAGTGAAAGTGCGGCAGTGCTTCTGTCTGTTGTCTGCTTGATTCTGAAGTTAATAGGAGTATACAGCCATTAATCTGACCTGGCAACGTAGTAATGAGACAGACCTCCACCTAGGGAGATATTGAGAGTGTAGTGTAAGACGGGGAGAGGAGGGTGAGGAGAGTAAAAAGCTGGAGGGAGAAACTCACCTCTGAGCCTGCAGCAGCACAGTTGATGAGGTTGTTATTGGGGTTGGTGATCCAGAAAGTTGAAGTCGCGCTATAAAAGAGGGAGTGTGTTGGGAAGGAAAGAGAGACAAAGAGCATGGTTATTGGATTTCACACTAATAATTTGAACTGGTGATGTAGCTGTAAATAAGTGTGAACACTGGCTCTCAGAAGACAGCAGCAGTAACAGAGGCAGCGACTGACAGCAGTGCAGCACACAGATTCTGTTCCATGTAAAAAGATTCAGTGAATATTTCATCTTGATATAAAAACTACATAGGTTTCATGACAAGTGATATAAATGAGCTCAAATAAAAACCTTTACGGCACAACCTTATTGAAAACCCTTTTTTTCACAGACAGACGACACACCAAGTTTTGTGCAGCTCATTAAAAAATGATGTCGCACAGATATTTGTGGTTGTACTATTGGACTAATGTTTTTTCTGAGTTCTGGTGCTAAGCATAGAGCTCTGCTTATTACTGGTATTAATATTCACACTTACGGATCCCATCACAGGTGGAAGGCTATAAGTTAAAGGTTCAGTGTGTACGATTAAGTGACATCTAGTTGTGAAGTGTCATGTTGCAGCTGAGTACCCCTCACCTCACCCTCCCCTTCCAAACATGACAGAGAACCATTGGCAGCCTTCAGTTGTCATAAAAACTCAAAAGGTTATTAGTTTATCTAGTTTGAGCGACTGTAAAAAACATGGTGGCCTCAATAGAGAGGACCCGGTCCCGATGTAAATATAAAGTATTTAAAATATAAAGGGCTCTTTCAAAGGTAAAGAACACAATAATTCCTACAGTTTAGGTGAAACACACTGTTGAAAACGTCACCAGATTATTTTATATTCAATTTCTTCCAATAGATCCCTTTTACTAAATCTTAATTACTGAACCTTTAAGGTATGAATGCTCCCAAAGTGCATTGAGGACACATTTGTAATGTGAACACTCAGACCACATTGGGAAGTGGTCTGGGACACATGTGACCACATTCTATTTGCTGTGTGAACAAAAATGTGTCCTGGGCCACATTTAAAGAACCACGACTTCCTCTGAACCAAAAGTTTCATAATGGACCAAGCGATTTTTACACTTCTGAGTATTTCACATCTGTTAAATATTTTGTGACCACATTATTAACACTGGCCACCACATATACATTTTTTTTTTGCTATTTCAAATGAGTAATATCTTATTTTGTAACGATGCACACAACCCATTAATTAGATAAACTCCTCCTGGCTCCTTTCTATCCCCCTCTCTTTCCCTCTCACTCCATCACACACTCTAACACATCAATTACTGACACATCTGTACACTCAAACTGATTAAAAATATAATTTGAAGTAAGGTCTTGAAATTCAATGTAAAGTGCCTTGAGATCATGTATATTATGATTTGGTGCCATACAAATAAAATTGAATTGAATTAATGACATACATGATTATTTGCGATGGTGAAGTGAGATCTGATCACAAGTGATCACAGGAGACACATTGTGCTGAATCAACGACTGAACTCCCCTCCTCTCATGTTTCACAAATCTCAACAGGAACAATATGCAGGTAATTGCAAGATGAAACAACGTTTTCAGTGGTGACGCTTTTCTTTTGTATTTCGCCGGACCAAAACCTTTGTGTTCAGATATTATAGAGGTACAATAAGGACAAACAGCTTTCATGCCATTTATAGTGTAATTGTGATAAATATTGGCCTGCAATATATTTCTTGTTTAGACAAAAATGCAAGTTGATAGCAGATCAACTACCTCAAAGTTCAAACCTCTATCCAAACTTAACCCTCAACCATTATTTTGACCTATATGTAAACCTCTCCTTTCAGTCATGCAGCCTTAACAAAGATATATGGTCCTCTACCCATCAGCCCATGCAAGTAGTAGCCCAGTTGTTGATGAGAACTAAATTATGATTGTGGTTGTAATCCAGGTATCAGTCAGCCCCGGTCAAGGTTCAACTGAGGCTCCTTGATGAAGGAAAGAAACTTCAGCAGTGTGACACAGAGTTAAGGTCACACAAACTGAAATCATTCCAACACACTGCTTAGCTCCACCACACCAGGAACTCTCTGCACTCTGACTGCTGCGATCTCAGGCTTTGAAATATGGAATTGGCTCAAGGGCAGGAAACATTTCTTTAGCTAATTGAGTTTCCATCAAGAGCAAATATTCTGAGTTAAAATGATGACAGCTTTACTCTTCACCATAATAATTTATTTGGCTTCTACTTTAACGAAATTGGTACCTGTAAAAAAATGTATGCCAAGAAAAGTTGGTACACTTGAATATAAACCACAATCCTGAGCTTCAAAAACTAACAGAATGCTGACCGATGGACTTCCATGGGGTTAGTTCAACCAAAATTACAAAATAGCTTTCTTTGAGTGAACAGCTGGTAATAGTATCTCTCTCTGTGCAGACAGCTGTGGTTTTACTTACCCAGATTGTTAAACATCTGTGTCCACCCAAGTTCAGTGGAGGTGGATGGTGCTCACACCTTTGAAACGTTTACAAATTCCATAATGACAACATTTCTCTGCTTTCATACTTAATGCAGAGGGTCACATTATTCTCAAACAGAGTAGATCATATGATATGCCTCCCCACCAAAATGGAAATGAGTAAAATGCCAGCTGCCATGGAGACTGAGGATACTTGATACTGTTTAAACAAGGGGATAATAGTGGAAGGCATTCATGGTTTTTCACACATGCAAAGTGACAGAAATAAATATATGAATGAAGAGTGTGGAAGAGAGAGGTAAGTTCAAACTCTGGCTCCTTTCTCACCTCAACAACACACAGTTCAGAAGGAGCACACTGACAGCCGAAGACTGTTGTTTCCAGCGGAGATGCGGCCGGGCTCTCCTCGGCAGCCGCCTGAGCCAAAGCCTTGATGTTCCGCTTGGTTTTGTTGGCGAACTCAACTAAACTGAACCTCAAATATGCTGACCTCCACAAGGCAGATAGTATTCTGGCAGCAGCAGACATTATGATGGTCCATATTTCTGTCTCTGATATGGTATTCATGAGTACAGAAAATAATCTTAACTCAAGGTCCATTTAGTTTGGTTTTCATGTGCATCTCACTGTATTCATCAGCAGGTAAGTGTTACTGTGAAAACATGTACTTATATGGGGTAGATGATGACCCTCTCCTGTGCTAACAGACCGCCTTGGTCCTTAAATACTATATAAGGTCCGTGCTGGTTCACCGATATTTGTAATGATGCCACTCACCACTCCAGTTTTCAAACATTGCACAATAACAACTATATTGAGTCCACCCACTGATGAAGACCCTTTATGTGTTCAATTCAGGGGCTGCATCCTTCGGCATCAGCATTGAAGACCATCACACTGACCACAGTCACTTACTAACTTACTTACTAACAGTGTGCTTTAGGGATGCACTTTTTTTCAAAGAGGTAATGGTGCTCGCAGGGGATTAGAGATCCAAGGCATGAGTATCACACTTGAACTCAACTGAATACCTAAGGCTACACATTGTTTAAAAAAACAATCAGCATTAAATCTTCCTTATACTCTACTTACATCAGGCCTTTGACTTTTTGATTTTGCACTATTTTGTACATTTCTAC
The DNA here is from genome assembly GCF_963576545.1 of Limanda limanda. Classification (NCBI taxonomy): domain Eukaryota; kingdom Metazoa; phylum Chordata; class Actinopteri; order Pleuronectiformes; family Pleuronectidae; genus Limanda; species Limanda limanda. The sequence continues at coordinate 31,998,799 of NC_083638.1, read as the reverse complement.
ATCTCCCGCTTTGATTTCTAAATAAAACACACACACACACACACACACACACACACACACACACACACACACACACACACACACACACACACACACACTTATGATGTTAACGTCATAAATGTGGAAAATTCATCTAGGTCTCTTTTTGTGTGCATTGCATGAGGCATAATAAGAAAATCATTAACAGATCAAAGTATGTGAGAAAAAGCTGCTTAAGTAATGAAAATGAATATAAATATGAATATGAATAGAAGTGTCAGTTATGCAGTTTAGCACCACAGCAGATTAGCACATGGCTGCACCATAAACCTCTCCCATCCCCACATTTACCCCCTCCCCTCTCTACTGCCTCTATTTGGATCTTTGTTTGTCTCTGCCTCTCTACTAAACCCCTCCTCACCTTACTGCTGCTGCTGTTGTTGTACGACTTGTGGAAATGTGAAGGTAAACTGCATAACCAAGTGCAAAATAATATGTGCTTTCTCTACACATCAGGAGTTATCAAGATGTTAAGTGAAACCACATGGTGGTGCTAGAGGAGATATCAGAGGGCCACTAAAGTCATGAGGACACTGTGAAGCGTGAATGTCTACGGTTTGGGGCTAATCCATCTAGTAGATGTAGATGTGAATCGATGACTATGTGAAAACTTTAACCTGCTGTTGTTATTTATAACCAATGTTGGTAATGGGGGTGTCACCACAATCACTGGATTCCCCTTGTGTGGACATAAATATCTGCACAAACTATAAACCCATAAGTTGACATGATGCGTCTTTGGACAAACTGATATTACTGTTTCATGGAACAGTCCAATGCTAATGTTTTATCAAGTAACAGCGTTGAGTCCTCGAAATCTTTGCAAAGACAGAATCTTTTCGGCATCCTAAAAAGCTGAACCTTGATACATTTTACCCTAAGGCAAATAAGAACGCTTTAGAAAGTTTAATTTGAAAGAATCATTTAGTTTGGCTCATATTAACAGATGCAATTTGCCTGGCTCGACTTAACTAATAAAAATAAGCGAGAGGGAGACAGCAGCCAGATACAAGTTGGTTTAGGAAGATGAGAATGGACACAGTGTCATTTACTGTTATGTGCTTGTTTAAATGAAATGCAATGCTGTTCTATCACTGCCCATATCAAAGGCGAGCTAGTTTCAATAACCTTACACAAATACCCCCCAACATTATTTTTTTTCAGTGAAACATAACACATTGGACATCAGATTCAACTAACTTGTTCAATCACATTTTACGATGTAGATTCAAGGGATTCTCACAGAAACTCAAATATCACTGCAAAGCAAAATAAACATTGTCCTTAGCTCCGTTGCTGCCATGGAGATGCCAGATTTTTTTAACTATTATCTCATGTTTGTTCGCCACTGAGGCGTTTTCCATGATGGCCTCAGCTGATGAGGTATGTTTAATACTTTACTGAGACAGTATTAAACAAACTGGATGGTTATATTTTCAAACTTCACTTAACAGTGCTTCAAGGTGCTTCCAGAAACTTTTCTGTTGCTCTGCACTTGGTCACCCACTTTGTTGCTCTGATTGGGTTGTTGGGGCCGTTAAAAAAATGAACCAACAGGTTCCAGACCCATTTGCAAAGGTCTGGCCATGGCAAGGTATATCACTGTGTAATTCTTGTCACCTCATTTTCAATGGCTATAGCAGAATTCTGCTCAATATTCCATTTATATTGCCCTCAAACTACAAGGATATAAAGTCATATATATCAAACATTTTTGATATTATCGATTTGAAAATCATGGCTTTGAAGGATTATTTGCAAATGCCTGCTCAAGGACATACACCTACACACAGACACACACACACCCACACACTTTAAATTAGCAAAGCATTAAGACCCAGCACATTCATCTGGCTTGGTTTAAATGACAGCTCTCATCCTCCTCAGCCCACATGTCCCCTGCCCCTGGCAAATCTGACTAAAATGTATTGTTCTCTTCTGAGGATTTAACGCCAACACACTCACACACACACACACACACACACACACAGAGCTCAATAATGATGGTAGAGGAGACAGAAGAGGCCACAAGGGAGCATGAAAAGCTGACTGGAAATTAATCATCATAAATCTTACAATGGGGAACGATGTTAGTGCAATCCAGTTTGATTAAATGAGAATTTTTGAATGACAGTTTCCAAATCATTACAGAATACAATGATCGAGACAAATTGGGCAAAAAGCCTCATTAGAAGTATAATGCATTGTGTATTAACAGGCTGCTATAAATGCATAAATAAGGAGAGGAAAGAGGAGAGGAAAACAAGCTAAATCCTTCCAGTACTTTCATGCTGCAGAGCAGGTGGATGACTCCATATCAGGGAAAGCCAGTGCCATTCTGCACCCCTAACCTTGGCCTTTATGCTCTGCAGCTGAAGGCGCAGGCAGTTAGACTAGATAAAAAGTCATGTGACCTGGATTAAACTGCTTTATATGCTGAGCTGCATCTTTATGCTTAAAATGTAATTTGCAAGGGGGGGGGGGGGGGACAGGCTACCTCCTGGTAAGTGTGATGTGTGTCTTCAACTGTGTGGATATATACACACACACATTGGAGACTAGGCATTGCAGTGCAGAGCAGCCACATTTTCTTGAAATTACGACACACACTGGAATTTAACAGACCACCGCAGAACAATGGAGGATTATGGTCTTGATTATATTGAGTAAACTGTTGAGGCTGTTGGATGCACGTCGGTCTCTCTCACATCTGATGCTAAAACTACTGCGGATTTTCCTTCATCTATATTGTATTCTTCCTCATACATTTTCATCAACCTTGTTGTGCCCTTGTAAATTTCCTAACTGTTTCTGTGTGATTATAACACGTGTGTGACCTTGTTACTCTTCAGATGTGTTTTTTCGCTGCTCTCTGCCTGCTGTGTGCTTTGTTCTTTTTTTCTTACATTTCTAATTTCCTGAATACTCCAAAACATTCCTCCAAGAAGAGCTGTTACCAGTATTGGCTTTAACGAAAACATAGGAGACTGGAAAAGTTTACCCTCAGGACAGAGGAAAGTTTCAGAGCCCTGCCACAGACGGTTGCCTGAGAAAAAGATACCTCCCCTCCTTTCTTGCTCAACTGAATGCACCAGCTGTGCCATGCTCAGTAAGAAAATCACAGAGCTTGAAGAAAGAATTCCTCGACTCTGCCAAATACACAAGGAGGAAAAACTTATTCAAACTTGTTTAGTGCTTCCCACGCTACTGGTCCAGAACCAACTGAACTTCACATTCAGGGACATGAAAGCGCAATGAAAAGTGGCTTGGGAGCCCCACACTGGTGACTATGCTGTAGCTTCCAGACCCTCTTGAGATCAACAATGCCTTTGGTACACTTAGCTTTGTTGAGCATAAGGCCCCTGGTTGGCAAGCCAATGTTACTTAATGTTTTTATATATTAAGAAAACCTTTATTTAATGTTTTTGAAAGTTGGTTAAATGAATCCAGTAGTGGTGCTGTTCCCGTAAACTTTTAGTGAAGCTCTGGAACACTGAGAAAATGGGATGGTCTAGCCACTTTATTTAATAAGAAACACATAACAGTGGTCATACAGAGACTTTTGTATGTTCTGTATGTTAGATAGTGCTTGATCGTCAAGCAATAGTAGCAATCGTCTACTGTTATAGGGATTTTAATAATCATATTGATAATCGCAATGATGGTTCTAGTGCAAATTAACTCGTGTACATCCTGTATAACTTTAGACGTTTCCTCCATGTGAAAGACTCAACAAATAATAAGGAACATGTTTTAGTCCTAATTATTTCCAAAGGTCTACACATTTCTGATGTTGTGGCAGTAATGGCTGGTGTTGGCCCGAAAGGGCAACACCAGCCATTACTGTGTGTTTCTTCTTTTAAATGACCGTGACAGCTCATACTAGCAGCGTCAAAACAAAGGTAACAGAAAGCTTTAACTAAATCACCTAAAAAAGTTTTACCCAGGCTTCTACACTCACAAAATATCTGTGGGTTATTGATGCCGTTGCCCTATGAAGATCAAGGTTGTCTCTGGTAAGAAGAAAGCATCATGGACAGATAGCACACTGTAAAAGTTCATACAAAGAGACTGTAGACAAGCAGAATGCAAAGGGTGAAACACTTCAGGCTCATTGTGTCATCTCTAAAACTTGAAACTAAAATTAAGTTATTAATACATTTTTATTTACCCATTCACCTTACTTACTGGTGAAAAAGTCAAGCAAATATATTATTCTAAACTGAGCCTAAACATCTTGAGCAGAATGGCTATGTTGCCTGCGCCTTCACCTACAAGCATGTATTAAGATGTATTTAACTGCAAAGCATCAGGTGTACTACTGAGTCAACAGTTCAATAGCTGGATTTTATCCAGACAACAGTTCTGAGAATGCAAAGTTGCAAAAAATCAACATGCATAAGATACTATCAGTGAAAATAGACTAATGGGTGTGTCTTTCTGGCACTTTGTTTAATTGGTTCAATCATATTTACAAGTCAGGAACGATATTGTGTCAATTGAATGAATCATGAATGATACATTGATACACTGAGCAAAGACCAATTACTTGTGGAGGTACCCAGGGTCCATTCTCGAGTTTGTTTTATATATTGTTAACATCTCGTTTTAAGTAGAACCTTGTTGTCTTCATATTGTCCAATTTATTTTCCTCCATGTCACTAATTAAGTGCCTTGAGATAATGAATGTTGTGATTTGAAATGAAAAATGACTTACTGCTCCTAACCATCAATGTTACTGTGAAGCACTTAAAATTGTCTTGTTTTCTTTTGAATGTATTCTAATGTCTCCGATGTATTATTTGTGATTTACTTCCTAGCCTTTGCCTTATCTCTAAATTTAGGCTGCATAAATAAACTTGCGTTTAGGAGAAGTTATCATAAAAATGCCAGTTATTTAGATTTGATCTTTTGTTTATGCACTTTCAAAATTAAGTGTTTGAATTGGAAAAAAGCCACAATCCCTGTGTAAATAGTGTACAGCCACATTCTAAACTTCAGCAAAAAACTAATAGCAGGCTTCAACAGTCTGAGAATGTCAAGCTGCTCAAGCGAGTCATAGATATTTTGGAGGAAAATTTGTTTTCTGCTCCTCTTCCACCATAACCGCTCAGCAAGGAAAACCGTCGAAGAAAACACAAAGGAGGAACTTTGCACTACAAAGACTGCTCCTTAAGATGATGATTTTATTTACCCAGCTGAAGCCTCATAATAAACTTCGAAATTATTTTTGGCACAGGAGAACTGTGGATCTTCTCTTCAAATATTGTAAATTATGAAGAGATCTTTAAATGGCCCGAATAAATAAGAGGAATGATAATAACAAGAAATTTAAGATTTTTTAAAATGTATTTTGTTTACTTTATAAATGAAAAAAACTGCAGCCTACAGGGGTTCATCATAGTGGAGTGGCCCCAACAAAACTCAAGAACATCGCATGACTGCTTGGCATGCTACAGAAAGTTACTTGCTTAGGGCAATCAACAAGATAACTGTCTAGTAATTGGAGGCAGAGTAGGAGACACTTGAGTTACCCAAGCTTTTCAAAGTTTCCCTGGAGACTAGTAACAAAGGCCCGCGGCTTCCTGCTGTGGATTGAAGGTGAGCAGCTGGAAAAGGCAAACCAGTGTCCTAAGCATGGTCAGGGTATGAGATCATCTGTTCGATAGTCTCAAGTTTCTAGTGGGGATTGATTCGGCTGCATTAGTTAGAGTTAGAGTTCACTGGCGACCTGTTTACACTCAAGCAAAATCAACAAACACATTTTAGAAACTAGACAAAACATTTTTGAATCCAATGTAATATCTTATTTCAATTCAGAAGCAAATGCCAACGTAATTGAATCTCTGTGACAAAGCACTTCAGGAAAATCACTATTCACGCCTTCAAAACAAGCATGTAAACAGTCTGAGTGAGAGTTACAAGTAATGTTCAGTACTTCCTTGTCCCATATAGAAAGTTTGAAATAATGTTATAAAGTTTTCAGTCTGGGGAAGAAGTTTCTATCGACAGGACTAACGTTACATTGAAATAACCAATGTAAACACAGTGGGCATTGATCAATAGATCAATCTGTCAAATCTGCACATGTCACTAATTGGTTGATAATGGCTGTTAATGTGATAATTTTATTGGATACTGTTTGTCACTGTAATAACATTGGTTTGCTGCTGACCTTACCCTAATATTTGTCGTAGTGAGTGATGTTACAACCACAAATTAATGTGTTTTGATCTGGAGGGGGACACATCCAGCGAAGGGCAGTTGATATGTAGGGGTAGGGCCATGGGAGAGGGATTGGGACAGATCTGACTTTGTTACAGCTGAGGTGAGAAAGCAAACAGCACCAATCTCCTGCTACAGAAAGTATCTTGGCGATCAATCCTGCTTCATTATGTTGTGAAAGGCCATCCCAACAGATGCCTTAATATTTTGTCTCTATCTGAACCGTGCACTGGGAGCATGTTGGAGCTACCCCATTGAGATTGCAGTATTCTAGTTAACATGGTACCATGGTTAACATAGACCTTTTGGGCCATAGTCAATACAATTAATGCTCCTCATCTGGAGGGACTATATATAATATAATGTGATTTAATGTGATTTCCTGTATGGACATGGGGTTGGTTGTGAATTTATTCGGTCTTGTGTTAAAGCAGTCCTCTTATATTGACATTTTCATTGTCTTCACATTAAGTAAAAACAATCTTGGAGTGGGTGCGTACCACCTATCCTGTTGGACATGGGGAGAGATTCTGCCGACATCAAATCCTGAAGCTCCCCCTGCCATATCTCCATAGTCACTCATGGCTTATACTTTAGCTAAGTAAACTTTAATCAACAAATGGCTTAGAGAGTACCTACATACTTACATATGTAAAACTGAGGTTGGATGCAGATTCAGCCTCAGATCTCTTATTACTCGAGGTAATGTGTGTCCAAGGAAGACACACATTATTCATACCAAACATAGTGTGGGCTTATCCTCTGTACATTTAAAATCTCATATAAACACTACATCAATGCTGAGAGGAGATGAGTCAGAAACATCTGACTTATTTCACGAAGTGGCACTGATTGATTTCAGATCACATAACAGGCTAAAATAAAGCCATGAATGACAAGTAATTCAAAATACATATGTACATAACTATGCCTATGTATAGAGAAATCAAACCAATACGTCAATACCAAATCAATGCCAAATGTATCAAGGATGGCACAGATGTTTCTACTGATGTTTAAGTTGCTGGAGATGTGAGTCCTACAGACTGAAGAGGGCAGCATACAAACCCTGTTTATCAGTCTGATGTGAAATGGGAAGCTAAATGAAGGCAGACACAGTAACAATCACAACACCTGATGGCAGGTCCAGGTGCAGCAGCATGTCTACTGCAACAGTATGCAAACAGTGTCACAGAGCATTTCTAAACTAAAAAAGCAACCACTTGCAGCTCAAAGCAAGACATCTGGATCTGTACTCAGAATTCAGGGTGCTGTTATTGTTTGTGTATTGTGTGTGTGTGTGTGTGTGTGTGTGTGTGTGTGTGTGTGTGTGTGTGTGTGTGTGTGTGTGTGTGTGTGTGTGTGTGTCTTTTCTGTTAACTGCACATTAAAAAAGGTTTCAATTTTCCAGCAGCATGTCTGGTAGCATGTAATAGGTTATGGCTGGGACATGAGGGTGGGATCGTACATAAACAGCTCAGGTTGAGCGAGAGCCTCAGCATGTTTTTGGACTGCTCTCAGAGGAAAACCATATATTCACAGGGAGAGCCTGGAAAAAGTGAAGTTGCTCATCAAAAGTTTATGAAAAAAGCAATATATGAACCAAGTACATAAATCATATGATATCAGTACAAATATTAATGTTATTATAATCTAAAATAATGTCCAAATTACAGTTGTTTAAAGGTTATTTTTTCTGATTTTAGAATTTAGGAAAAGATGGTGAATATCCCTTGTAGGTTGAAGGTCTTCTTAAACTTAAAACTCCAAGGTAAATCTGACTGGCTACTGCTTGTAGTACTAAAGCCATGTGGTTGCTTAGTAGATAAGACATCTTTACCTCTATGCCTTTTTAAACTAAACACTGTCCCAATATTAGAACATAGTACAAGATAGAGAATATCCCTAGTATGTTCTACCGCACTTATTAATGCCTACCGCTGTTGTCAATGATGGTCCAACAGCCCGTATAAATTTGTATCGGGACTCTGAGAGGATCATCTCCAGCCTTGTTTTGGTGCATTTAAACTCCTTGACGAGACTTGGGATAGGCAGCTCAAGGATACCATGTCCAACAGGCTGATGTTGCTCAGACATCTTGGGACTCCTAACCACTTTCTCACATAGGAGTAGGGCTGGGCAACGATTAAAAGTTTTAATCGCATGATTTCCCTGATTAATCACGATTAATCGCATTTGTATACGCAAAATCTAATAATGAATTAAAAAGTAGTGTATCGCGCAATTTTATTTTCAATGTTCTGCCATATGAACGAAAGTGCCATAACATTTGTTGTGCAAACACTTTTAACATCAGCATTTAATACAGTAGCAGTTAAATAAAATATTCAGTGTAAATCTCAACTTAACAATGTTATCAAGGCAAATACAAAGTTAAAGCTCAATGCCACTGCCAGGGCATTAATGTTATCCTCTTCGTTATGAAAAATGCATACTCCTCCCTGCGTCTAACGTAGTCTGCCGAAGCCTCGCTTCACTCGCTGTTTCGTTGAATGATTTGCTGATATCAACTGTGTGTTTTGCATTCAGGTGATATTTAAGACTGGAAGTACTCCGGTGATAAGAAAATTCACCATGGCAGTGGCTACAAATAACTTTGGTTCTGTCGACTCCGCCGTCTGGAAGAACTTTAAAATGAAAATGGCCATGTAAAAGCTCCGTACCCTTATCCATGGTTGTTTATCCGCCAATTATTTTCTTTTTTCCGGTTCCGCAGCAGTCAGCAACAGACTTTCACAAAATAAAAGCCTGACTTTCACAATAAAACAATAAATAATCAAACCTGAGTTAATGCGAGATAAAATAATTAGTTGAGTTAAATAAGTGATGAGTTAACTCGTAATTAACTAGTTAACTTGCCCAGCCCTACATAGGAGTTGATCTTTTTCTCCATGTTCTCAACGCTTGTCATAGGAATGTCAACTACTGTAAGTGGCCACATCAGTCAGGGTAAAAGGCCAAACTGGAAGCACCAGGGCTTTAGCTTGCCAGGAAGCAAGGACTGGTCAATGTTTTTCAGACCTCTGTTGACATCCTGCTTCAGGACCCGCTCGCAATCTTTGAGGCTTGCATCATAACATCAACCAAGGCTTTTTATTGGTTACTCAGACACTGTTGGGATGGGTTATCCATTAATGTAGAACCTATAGTCTGATCTCTTACCTTTGCCTATTGAGATTCTTCTTGATATTGATGAATTGATTCTCATTCTGGCCCATGTGGTGTTTTGTTCAAGTTTCCCTAGCAACCATGTGGTGCATGGTGCTGTTGTGAACAGGGTTGTCATGTTGTCCATGATTGTTGTTAATTGGACCCCAGATTTCTGTCGCTCGCTACCTACTACCCATTTTGAAGCTCTAATAATCATCTCCATCGCCATAGTGAACTCTGGTAGGGACAAAGTGCAGACAGCCTTGATGTCCTCTTCGAGAAGCTGCCATATGGTGGTAAAACTTGGTGTGTTGATGCAGAATTGCAGATCTTCGAAGAAGGCTTTACTCAAATTTGTGATATTCTGTGGTACTTTGAAGAAGTCGAAAGCAGAACAGAGGATACTATGTGATACTGACCCAAATGTATAAGCGAGATCTAGGGAACCAGCAGCTTGATTCTTACTAAATAGCTTGTCAGGCTTTGGGCTGTGACACTAAAGAAGATCTTGCCTTCTACACTGAAGAGATTGATAGGCCGAAATTGTCCGATGTTCGAGGATTCTTCCTTTTTTGGAATCAGTACTCCTCCGGCTCTTGAAATGATGAATGGGAATCAAATAGAGAAGTAGAGGTGGGATGATCTGACTCCTCATCATAACATCATCCTCAAATACTGGAGGTTGTCTATATGATGGTTTGGTTTGTAAAACTTGTGACAAATAAGGAGTGCCTAACTTCTGCTCATTATTTTTCCAGTTCACTGCCAAGTCAGGCATGATTTCAAAACTACAAGTTTCAATAATGTATTATGAGGTAAATATGTATCACTTGCCCAAGCCTTATCCTGCAATGTGCAGCCAATATGTTTAAAAATCATACAGATGTAATTCCTTGAAATACCTTTGACAGGGAATCTGAGGATGGCAAACCAAAATCTAAAGTTGTAGGCAGAGCCTCAGTCAGTGTTTTATAAATCTGAATTATGATTTTTATCATGAAGTACATCAGATATTACTATTAGTGGAAAGCGCCGTGTGACATGTATCGCTCCTGCGAAGGTTGCTTTTGAGCGGAAAATAACTGTAGCCAACATGGTCTTCTAGAAATTATGTTTGACTACTATAGCCAATACATAGTGAAGAAAACTTAATCGCAATTTCATTAAGTTTTCTATTAACCTAATGTGGATATGTTAATCAACATATTTGGCAAGCAATTTGGCTGTTGTCGTTCTTTTGTATAATTGCCAGATGTTTGAATCATAGTATGCTTGAGTTTTAAAGTTCTCTTTTTACTTTGTTTGCTATTTCGTTGATATGTGTGAATGCAGATTGTTTAACAGACCATTTGCTGACCTTTACAATGTTGGCGGATAATTGAAAATGCAATCTACACTTTAATGGGTGAGAATTAATTGAAGGTGCTGCATTACTCATAATCATAAATGTCACAAAATCAGACAGACTATAACAAAAAAGCACTAAGAGTCAAACTTAAGTGTGTGTTTGTGTGTCTCTGTGTCTGTGTGTCTGTTCCTGACAAACTAAAAGAGAGAGAGAGGAAAAGCTTCAACTCTAGATCACTAGCGACTGCCAATTTGTTTTAACCTCTGCTCTTTTACAGTGTGACATTCTTTTCCACAAGAAGATTCTGTCTCTGCTAATTATTTATTTCTTGTATCTTTGTGCCATTAGAGAAAATCATGTGTTTGTTTGTTGGCTTTGCTGGCTAGTCTCTGATTCAAACAGAACTTGCACCTCCAAGAGTTCCACTGCTGTCTCTATGTTTGCATGTTAATGTGTATTGTTCCACAGTGACATCTTTGTTCATTTTATAGCTTCAGATGAAGAAAAAAAAGACAGATGTGGGGCATTTCACGTTATTATTCCAACTTGTGCAAAGTGCTGTGGGAGAGAAAAAAAGACACTGTAGGAACAGTACTCATGTGCTATGAGATTTGGAGTGATACTGCTTGAGCTTAAAGCATTATGAATTTCATGGTACAATGACTTGTAGAGAGTGGTGCCTTTTTTATCCCGCAAATATCAAATGGCTGCTGTTCTCTACCTGATCTACATAACTGTGAAGTCTCAAAAAGAATTCCCAAATGGTTTTAAAAGCTCTGCTCCTGTAGTATTGGACACATTCTATATTGTCTCTAAACTTGAACCAGTATGAGAAAACAGATTTACAAAATGTGGTGATAGACCACTTATATTATGTTATAAGTGTTGTGTCAGTCTCTACATCAGACAAGACTCATTTATTATGGCTGCACTGCTCCATCAAATACAATATTCTTAATGTGTTTTGCATCATTATCAAACTTCAGCATGACCAAAAAGGTTGTAACCCCACTTAGCAGATCTATGGCAGACTGGACAGAGGTCATATGTTCTTACCTGCAGTCTTGGCGAGGGTTGGCCACATATCCTGGGTACGCTCCGTCAGTGATGTCACGGCACATTTTGCTGTCTCTGTCTGAAGGCAGCAGCGTCCCTGCTCGAACCATCAGACCCAGACAGTGGTCAAACGTGTTCCTCTCCTCTGGACCATCCTCCATGAAAAAACAGTGGCCTAGTGTGTCATAGCCCACCACATCCTTTACCTGTGTGCGACAAAGACATTGAATATATATATGTATCAATACGCAGTACGTTTTCACACATCACACATTTACAGTGTTCAGGTTCAGTATGTTTCCAAAGGACACTTTGGAATGCAGGCTAGAGATGCTAGGGATCGAACAAACAACCCTTTGGTTAGTGGACGACCTTGTCTACCTGCTGAGTGACAGCAAACTATCAACATGATTTGTCTTGAAAGTATCAACTCTCCACAAGACCAATTATTACAGTTATCTCCATCCTCTGTTAAATGCACGATTGTCATCATTATTAACATTTTAACATTTTAGCACCATTTTCCATGAAACATTAACTGACTCCTTACCAAGTGACTGTGCATCTTGACAGCTGAGTCTGAATCACCATCCTCCTTAGAGTCTCTGGGAACAGGCTCCATTGTGAATATGTGGAAGGACATTCTGTTCTTTAAAATGGTTCCTTAATCATTCACAAGAGCATTAGCTGTAAATGCCTTTTATGCCTCCACATTGTTGGGCCCATCGAGTATTAACATTAGAGAGCTTATGTGGGTGAGCTGGCTGACTTCCTGCTGACTTCCTACGCACACTAATGGCTTTAACTTCCATTGAAACATATGGATCAAACTGTGATTTTATAAAGAGCCACATGGGAGGATCAGTCACAAATGTATTCATTGTTTCTTTTGAGCTGTTTCTTTTATTGGATGGTGTTTGACAAGAAAAATTGGTCACTTAGCTCTATAATCTGTCAAACTGCGTTAACATAATTGTTGCACTAAAAATATCTCTGTTAATGAGATTTTTTTTTACATCAATTTCTGGTTTATAAGGTATATCTAACATATAGTTAAGTTGTGTTCTATGTTCTGTTTAATCTTGTATGTCATTAGGGGAGGGAGTATTAAAAGTGGCCTGGCAAAAGATGGCTGATGGAAAAGAGTTTTGGCTGTGGTCAATAACAATTTGTATCAAAGGGCAACATACTGTATGTGTCTGAAGGGGACAATGGGACGACTGCTACGTATGCTCATTGGCTTTCTTACAAATTCAATTTGATATGTATAGCGCCTAGGGATGGGTATCGTTTGGTTTTTATCCGATACCGGTTCCTAACTGATACTTTTAAAATGATACCGGTTCCTAAACGGTGCCTGAACCGATACTTTTTTCAAAAAAGTGCACAAAACGATGCTTGACTAAGAAAGGCTTTTTTTATTGCCAAATATATTAACTGTTTAAAGTAGATTATAAATATAAATAAATACAAAACCCTTTTTAACTTAAAACTATGAATAACATACGAACTGTTAACAAAAGTTTACTTGAATAAATAAAAATAAATGCAAAACACACACACTCTGACTCGTGACTCTGACTTCGGTGCCTGAGCCAAATGAAGACTGAGGGTCGCTGTTCCATCACTCGGAGACCCCCGTGTCTCCGCGGCTGGGGCTGTCGCAGGGGGGCTTCGGCCCCCCGCCTGTGCCCCTAACATGCGGTCGCTTTTATGAAACATTTCTCGGCGTGGTCTTCGTTCCTCCCACCCCGAGCCTTTCCAAGCCGACCCGGAGCAGCTCGCGACGCAACGCCACAGAGGAAATGCGCCCGGCGGGGGGCAGCCAGCGCCGGGGAGAGGTCTCACGAGTTTGGGAGAGGTCTCACGAGGAGATCCTCCCCCCTCACCTGCACGGAAGCCCTGACGCACGCGGGGCGCGGGCAGCGCGGGGACAAGAGTCTGTCCACCGGCAGCCGCGCCCGCGGGGGCCCGACGGGAGCCGCCGCTTCCCGTGAAGGAAGGAGCGGAAGTGTGAGGAGGCGGGACGAGCGGAGACCTCAGGCTTCGATTGGCTCAGGCACCGAAATGAGGCACCGAAATCTCCGTTGCGTTTCGGTCCGGGTAGGTACCGGTTGTATTGGAACCGGTTCCATATTGGAACCGGTTCTCGGTACCCAACCCTAATAGCGCCAAATGAATATATATAATTTACATTATCTCAAGGCACTTTATATAGAAGATTAACAAAGAGTGAGATGAGGAGAATACGTATGGTTGGGAAAAATGTGGCCCATTCAGACTAAAGTTGCCAGAGCCCAGCCTTAGATATGGAACACCATAACACAATCCCCAGTTGGTAAAACCTAAACTTGTAGTTATTAAATTTGTACATATTTAACTATCGAACCTTTGATGTCTTCAAACAGAAATAACCTTTTCCCAACACCTACAGTCTTTATTTTACAGACATAATTGCAATACATCAAGTAAAAATGAATCTAAGTAAAAATGTCATAACTGACCAGTAGCCCATTGGAACCATGGATGGTTACGCAGCGAGAGAAGGAGTGGTGGATGGACAGATCTCTGACAGATGTGGGGGGGTTGTAGCCTCCCTTCTCATCCACGTCTCCATTCATATGGAAATGAACGGGGTAGTGTCCCATTGTCTGCTGGCCCATGTGCTGCAGCTCCAGCCCAGATATATGAACTGCCCTGAAGCCTCGCTCCACCTGATGAAAGAAGATATAATTCAGACACCTCTGCAGGGAGATCAGGTCACCTCATCACTCCAAGAACAGCTACAACTGTAATCACTAGGCACAGAAAAGAAAAGCAAATTGGGATACTGAAATGCAAAGACAAAACATATAATCTGAACAGTGGGTGTTTTTTTTAAAGTAGAATATCAAAACAAAAAAATAAAGGGGGATGATACTGACAGAACAAGGGAAAAGGAGGGCATGAGATGTGGAGGGTGAAGAATGAGCAATAAATGTGTGGATGGAGGAATGGAGGAAAGAAACTGTTGGGCAGAAAAGTGAAATGATGGATAGAAGAAATGAGAAGAGAATTTTTCAAAGGCATGATGGGGAGGGAGTTGCAAAGATAGAATAGAGAGTTTATAGATGAAGGAAGAAAGGAAAGAGGGAAGATATGGGAAGCTATAGCGAGAGGGGGCGGAAGCATGGAGGGAAACAGGAATTGACTAGAAATTAAAGGGGAGGGTGGGAAGAAGAACAGAAGGAGGTTGCAGTTTTCTGGCGAAAAAAATTCAGGACAGTCGAATGGCACGGATGGACAAATAAGATGTAGAAAGTAAGGAAGCAGAAAGATAAAGTGGTATGGAGGAGAAATGCAGGCCGGAGGCTTTGTTGAAAAATTTACACTAAGTAGAGGGCATGGGGAAGAAGGTAGAAGTGTACGTGGGACAGAGAAATTATGTAACAAACAAAAAGAGATGGAGAGAATAGAGGAAAAGAAGAGAGGATGAGAAAAAGGAGAGATGAAAGGAGGTTTTAGAGGCAGTTAACATGACAGAGTCACTGAATGAAGAAGAGGGACAGATGGAGATTGATCAGGGAATAAAAGACAGAGCGACTCACTGATGAAAAGCTGCTTTGTTCCACAAACTCAAACCACTGTTGCACCATATAGTAACAAAACCTCCTAACTACCATTGTTGGTGATTTTTATTGGGACTTCAGTTGATCAAATAAAAAGGACTTTGATAATACGCACAAAAAAAACGTTGTTTATGAAACAATTTCAGAAATACAAGTACTTCTCAACGGATGACCTGATGATGTTCATGGAGATACAAGGTTTTACAGTTAGAAAAATCAAAGCAGAATTGTCAGGGGTGGGAGAGGTTGTGAGGCTTCTCTGAAATCTCACCGGGGCTTTCCTTCCTGTGTTGCTTGTTCGTGCTGTTCACACACCCATGCATGAGAATTATGTCACATGAGCTGTTATGGAAATTCATAATAGGATATGATAGCTTGCCTTGGGGAGAGAGAGACATTAGCAATACAACCACAGCTCTCTCTATCTCTCTCTCTCATCTGTCCTTTCCTTTCCCTCAGTGTCTCTCTCCATCCTCTCTTCTTTACTCTTGTTGACAGGCTGATCCACACAGCATAAACACATTTTCTCATTTTAAACCTGTGCGTAGACCTTCACTCTGCAGTGGATACACATATGAACTAAATAAAATTGATCTTCTCATTATACTCTGGAGTATGATCTGTAGTGTCGGACTGTTCCTTTCACTAATATGCACCAGTTACATCATGAGAAACTGAAGTTCTTCCTGACTCTTTCAGATTTCCTCTCACGCAATAATTTATTTTTCCCATCACACCCTCATCTTTGGGTCTGGGTCGGTGTCTGACCTCAGAGTAGCAGTGCTTCTTTATCATTAGTGTGATGCTCTGAGGGGTGGAGCAGGCAACAGTCTGACACACATCTAAGCTGTCTCCTTAGAGTCCAGCTCTGAACCAATCAAAAGCAAACTAACTACTTCGTAACCAACCACAGAACAGATATGTTTGCTTTATTTTATAGTCATTGTTTGTTCTCATTTAGTATTATGCACTTTGACTTTAAGGCAAATGTATTCATGATGAGAAGTCGTTGAATTGTAAAGTGCTGGGTAATTCAAACACCTGGGTAAAAATTTGGTTAGGACTACATCCACTGATTTGTCCACTTGATTTGCCTCTAAGGAAAAGGTTTTAATTCCTTAATCAGCCCATTATTCACTGTATTTTAACTTTATTCTTCATATAACAGAGAGTAGTAAATAAATTATTAATTAATAGTCAAATTAAAAAAGGTTTATAGGCATGAAGCTGCATAGGTTTGCTTAAACAAAATATATCTTGCATCATCGATCTCGTTTAATACACAGGGGGTTACAAGAAACCAAGGACTGTCAATGGCGTAACAGTCCATTAATGCTGAATGCATTATATGACATACAGTACATTTATTCTGACAAAACCTTTATGCTCTCCTTTATTGAAATGTTTTTTATAATAAAAACAGAGTCCTGCTGTTAGGCTAAGGGAATAGGCTATAATGTGTTATTTTGGAAGCCATGACTTCAGACTTTTTTTATTGGTTAAGTGGAGGATTGGTAAAATTAAAAAAACTAAGATGTGATGTAATTTTGAAGGTGAAATATCCATGCCTGTGGGTTTACTCTTTGTGCGCTGGTTTCTTTCCATAGTAGAGGTTTTTATCACCGATGACTCTAGATTCCCTCCAGGTGTGAATGTGAGTATGAATGTGTGTCTCTATGTGTTAGACCTGTGATTCCCTGGCAACTTGTCCAGGGTGTGCCCTGCCTCTCGCAGTGTGAGCTCCTGTTATGAAATGGATAGTGGTATTGGACAGTTTAGCAGAAATCCAGACTTCATTCAATGACAACATCCAGTGTCAATTATGTCTGATTGATTAAAATTGGTGCTTTCCACGATAAATGCAATCATCCACCACCCCAATCTCCCCTCTGCTACCTTCCACCTCACTACCCAAAAGACACATTACTTCCTGCAGTGGCACTAAGCTTTGGCACTAGAGCTGAATTGTGAGGTGCTGAATCATCCAGTGATACATTTTTTTTGTGATAACACCCAAACATTCACCCCAACCTCCTCCTTAAAGTGAAGTACAACCTATGATGCACATGTATTATCAAAGCAAAAGACCAACATCAGAGGAGCCATTGAGAAAAATATCTAAACACAGTCCACATACTGCTTTGTGTTTGCTCATTTGCCATGGATAGTTGCACAAACTTTCGGGGGTACTCGAGATAAGTTGAGTTCAGTAATATTATATTGCAAGTGCTGTTTTACATGATTACTGTTCATGATCCCTGGTGTACAAACGGGTTCCCCAGTGAATCACCTGGTTGTCTGTTGTGAATTAAAAGGTTAGGAAAAGACTGTACCTTCAAATGACCACCAAAAGTGTCGAAGTCGAAGAATTTGCAAGCCTCATTGCCGTAGCAGCCAGGCTCCATCTCCCCACGAACCAGGATGTTACGACTCAGCAGGCCAACTTCTGCCCTCACATCCACACCGTCCACCTCCTCACCCATGTGGATGAACTGAGCCTTACCTGTGTGCACACACACACAAACACACACACACACACACACACACACACACACACACACACACACACACACACACACACACACACACAAGAGATTACAACAAACACAAAATAGGGACATCTGTTGAAAACTGCTGCTCGGATCAACACTCATCATTCTGAGCACAGTCTCAACAGATGTCAATTCACACTAGAGAATAGTTCTGTGTATGTGTGAGTGTGTGTGTGTGTGTGTGTGGCTGAGCAGATGTTTCGGATTAATGCACCACTTGAGAGCTGACCATTAGTTAGAGTACACCCCAGAGCAGTAAACCAGTCAGAAACTCAGTAGTTCTCCACCTCACCTTCCACCCCATCCAATTTTAACTTGCTACATGTTCACACCTACCTGGCATCCAGGCCAATGCAAGCCATCTGTTAAAAAGATGTAAGAGGCTGTGATGCTGGAAGCATGTTGTTTCAGATACAGAAAATAGGATGGAATGCAATCCATATGTCAAGTTCAGAGATCAAAGATTCAGTGTGAATTCATTTGCATAGTGGTTTTTTATGACCTTCCCTAATGTGAACTTGCTGCTCATGTTGTTGCCATCAAAGAGTTGGACTTTCCTCCAACCTCTTGCTGCTACAGGAAGCTCAGAACAAAAGGTACAGTACACTACACTGTCCCCTTTTCCTGTAGCAAAGACAGGCCAAAGACCCTAATTATAACACAAGATGAGCTTTTGGTATTTTTCTGATCTGTCTGTCTATTATAATCATCTATTATAATAATAGGATGAACACAATTTTCTAACTTCACTCTGAACCACATGCTGTCTATAAAGCTCAATTGGAGGACTGTTTTAATATTCCTTGGCATTAGCGAACACTAATGCTCCGATGGCTATGTCACACACTTTTTGATTTGGGCTTAATGAGCTGCCAGAATACAATCGGACACAGCGACAGCTACAACACATGACAGCTATAAGTACCCCCCCCACCCCCCACCCCTCACACTGAGCCTTTCACTAGTTTAAAAGCTACAGCATTATGCTTGTTGCATGTAGTGTATCTCCTTTAGATGAGAAGAACAAAGAGGAGCCCATAAAAGGCAACAAAACAACACAGTAAGTGGAAGAATGCTGCAGAAACGATAACGGTTCAGTTCCTTGTGTCCTCCACTCCTACACATTCACATTCTGAACAACACAAATGTGCTGATTAGGTACAAACAAAGAGATGCCAGGAAAAGAAATGGAACCAATGAAATGTTCAAGTGTGAAATCTGAGAGACAGAAGCTCAGACACCCACATGCTTAACCTCTTTTCTCCTCCTACTCCTTCCACCAGCACAGCCAGGACACTTTCATTCCAGCTCAAACACTTCAACAGCTCAGGTTCACATACATTCATCTTTCATATTTCAGTTTACTAGAGTTTTAGATTTACTTAGATTCACTTTTTTCATAAACTGATGAGCAGCTCTTCATGTGCTATATAGATGCTGCCAGGTAAGATACAACCGGCTGCCTCGGGTACTGACAGAACTAACCCAGACCCGGATAAATATTTTCATATACCGATATTGATTTGAAAGGATTCACACACCATCACTTTCAGAGAGCAAATAATTCAACAACCATGTAGCTTATAGATGGAATAATTTTTAAACATTTAGTAGTGTTCATACTGCTGATGTAAATCTGGCCATAAATTAATCCAGTTCAAACATAGAGTAGTATACAGGTAGTGATATGTAACACTTCACAAAGCCAGCATGCAATTCAAGATAGAAAGCAGGAAACCACAAGAGTGGTGGCTCAAGGTGGAATTGCATGTCAAATCCTCCCATATGGTTTTAATGTGGATATATTTAAGGGCCATGTAATGTATCCACTAAAGAAGTTGTGATAGCTGTTAATGTGGTTTGTAAGTTTTGACAGACGTCTGTGGGCTGGTGAAAGATGTTAAAACTGAGCTGGAGAGACAGAGCCTGACTTTGTGAGTTTAGTTAAATGTCAGAGAGAAATAGAATAATGCTAAATACTTCACCACTGCTCCAGGCCATTGATCCACTCCACAGCGTTTATTTTCTACACCCATCATCATATAATGCCATTTAGAAGTGTCAAGAGTTCAACATGTAAAACCCAAGCACTACTTATTGGACTCAAACTGATAAATAGCCACAGGCCGTCTGTCTGTGTCTCAACAACACACCCTCAGTATTTGTGCATTACCTCAGGGGCTGGAGAGCAGACCGCATTGTCACGAAAATGGTGCAGCAAAGTGGCACAAGGGCAGGAATTAATTTAAAGGATAACAGTAAGGAGTATGACAGCTCTGAGGAGCAGCCCCAGGCTCTCAAAAATAGGATTTTCATTTTGGAAGGCCAAAGACCCAGTGACGTCAAAGAGCTGAGAGAAAACAGAGAGGAAAGGGGAAGGTAAAGGGGAAGTTAAATTGACTGATCTTCTGATGCAGCTGGGCAGGAGACAAATGCCAGCAGCTCAAGCAGAGATTTTAAATAAATAGACGGACCCCCGAATCCAAAGCGGAAGAAATGCTAACTTTATTTTTTTTGGTGCATGAATCTGTGACAGGATGCGACAGCAACGCGAGGATACGTCACATCACGTTAATGCTGACTTTTAGCTTCTGCAGGCACAGTCTTTTTTCCAAGTGACAAAGAGGTTTTTTTATTCATACACAAGAAAGGAGACAGCTGACAAGGCTGACCTGAAGAACACTGCTCAATGTGTGTGTGAGATGCAGAAGAATAAGGGCCTTTTATGTATGTGTTCATACTAGCTTGGCATTGGGTGGCACACACACACCGGACACACACACACAGACACACACCACCTTAAAAATGGAAAAAGCCCTTGCCCACTGTGGCTTAGGGGGTTGAGCAGTCGTCCTCCAACCAACCAGAAGGTCAGCAGTTCGATCCCAGTCCTCCCAATCT
Source organism: Limanda limanda (assembly GCF_963576545.1). Taxonomy (NCBI): domain Eukaryota; kingdom Metazoa; phylum Chordata; class Actinopteri; order Pleuronectiformes; family Pleuronectidae; genus Limanda; species Limanda limanda. Next base: position 31,977,899 of record NC_083638.1, on the reverse strand, counting down.
ACAAGTGTCCTTGGCAAAGATACTGAAGCAAGAATGGCCCCCTAATAGACAAAAGTGCTGCACATATGTACTGTATGAATGTGTGTGTGAATGTACTGTAAAGCACTTTGAGTGGTCATCAAGACTAGAAAAGTGCTAAATCAATACAGACCATTTACAATTTCTTATTACTACATTATTACATGAGTTGTGATGACTACTCAGACCTTGTGTAATGTAATGCAATAATACATTTTCTGTCTAACCAACATGGGTGAGAAACAATGACAAATACATCAGCCTGAAGATATCATGGTGATGTTGATGCGATAAGATAGGGTCTTACTGTCAATATATGTCAACAGAAAACATTTGGAAGGTTGAGAATAAAATAGGGAAACAAATAAGATTGAAATAAGATGAGAAACCCTTCAGTTGTTTTGATGGAGCTCTAACTCAAAATGCTTGAGTTTACTGTGTTTTACCTGCTTCCATGTTGGTATGTGTAACTAAGCATTTGTTTATCCAGCTTCTACACAGTGACACAATTTACCTGACTGTTTCAAAGGTCACCTTGCCTTTCTGTGCCACTGATGTATTTCCATTGCTTGGTTTATGTGCTTGGCCACTTTTCATTATATTCCAACTGCTCTCACCTTTTGCTTTTATCCTTGTGGAAACACTTCGTAATAAAGTGGTTTGTGGTGTATGTGCTGTGAAAGTAAGGCTGACTCTACATGACTTGCCATTTCAATTTAGAAAAAAAATCCTTCAAATAAAATGAAAGATGTGTTTTTGTGAAAACTGTCTTTGCTACACCCTCAGTGCGTGGCCTAACATGTGCATGCCAACTCACAGCGGGCGTTCTGAGGCTGAGCTGTGAACTGTGGTGAGAGTGTAATGGTGGAAGCATGTGTGCATGGCCAACTGCCTGAATGACATTGCCATCTTTAGCATGATCTTAAAAATATAATATATTTCACAACTGGATGTAATATGAACATTTGCAGGATTATATTTTCAAATCAAAATATTGATGTATTTATGATTATTTCCCTCATGTCTCTGTATCTTGCTTTGTAATGTCATCCATTCAGATAGATAGAAGATTGAAGTGTTCACCTAGGAAGAGTTAGTGTCCTTCTCTCCTCACTGAGGTACTTGAGACAATAAGCAAATTACATTTAATGCAGCTGGGCAACATAACGACACATTCTCAAATGTTTGAGTCACTGACTAAATTGGATTGCTGTGATTTGTGTAATCTGCTTTTTTGTATTTTAAGTTAAGTTCAATAATAAATTCATGGAGGAAAAGCTCACAGGGTATTTGTCCTCCTTACAGAGGAAACTGAGTTGTGCCTGAGGCATCCCACAGGAGCTGGAATAGAGCAGAACACACCTCAGGTCTCTCTGACACACCTATTTTAAGCTAAGAACATCCCCTCTTTATTTTAAGCTCCAAAACAACCTGCCGTCTGTCTATTCAGATGATTCGAGTCCTCAGTCTCTGTACTCACTTACACTCTCCCCTCTGCTTCTTCCACATTATAAACAATTCCTGTTATAGAAAAGGTTTGACACTTCAGCTACAGTGACTTACTATCTGTGGTATCCCTGGCATACTAACTTCAGTAGAAGGATAGAAGCTATTGAAATAGAAACCAAACAAGAGGCACTACTGTTGTCTTCCACTGATGGAGACAGGCTCTGAGAGAGTAAAAGAAGGAGGGATGGAGGAAAGCTTGATGCAGTTATTACAATATTTCTGAAAGAAAGTAAACAGCTGCATATAGGATCTTTAAGAGGACATCCAGAAAGAACGAGTGGACATAAACATGACAACTGCACACCCAAAGACGTGCACTCTACAGCAAAATTAGGTTACCATCCAATCCCGCTCTGTGACATCGACATTCTGAGCATGGCCCAGTTGATTTAGATTATAAAATTCAGTTGACTCTAGGGTTTGTTTTGAGTAGGACTGTACAGATGTGCTGAATCCATAGTCCAGTTTGGACCTCGTTTTTTAGTTTTTTGTTTTGAGGGGGGTGTTTAGTTTGTGGGTTTTATTAAAACACCTACATTTGGAACAATGAAAACACTAAAGAACATGTTCAAAAAGCGGTTGTGTGTGCGAACCGGAACCGTGGATGTCTGGACTGGGGACTCAGTTTTGGTTTGTGAATTGTAACAGCCGTATTGTTGAGACAGTGATTGTAGAGGCTTTAGTCACAACGAGGCTTTGCTGGCTGCTGTTTCTATAGCAACATCTGCATTTATATATGATAAAGGGAATCAGCTCACATTTGATTATTGTAAAGTTTTTGTATTATAATTGTTGCACGTTACTAAGACACTTTATGTTGTGTTTTCATTTAATTTGCAACTGATCTGTACTTGGAGCACAGGGACATGCTAACTGATGGAATACACCTGCCTCGAACATTCACCTCCCTGGTGTTGAATATGACTGAATATAATAAAACAATATTTGTATTATTATGCATAAATGTAGGAAAATAATAATGCAATTTCCCAAACCCCATGGGTTGTCTTCGAAAGATATCAATTCAAATGGTGAATGTTTTTATTACAATTAAGTAGTTATCAAATTTGAATGATAACCCAGAAGGAGCAAAACCTTTGATGGCTGCATTGTAACACACTGCAGGTCACTGCTTCTCTTACCTTGGACCTTGACCTGGTTGGATGTGCAAGTTGGGCAGGGCAACAGGGTGAACTCTTCAGACTGGTGCATGGAGTAGTCAGTACTGGCCACCACCACTCGATCCCCTAAGCCCCAGCCCTCTGGTTGTTCAGCCAGCTCCAGGATGCTGCTGTTAGACAACATGTCGATGGATATGGAGGCTTGTGGACGAACTACAGAGGAAGGTGATAAGAGTTAGACCACACAAAATGACCGACACAGTCAAAGAGTCACACCAGTAAAATATCTGGTCCATGTATTGCATTGTGAGCATATTTAAGTATAATTTCCAGTGCAATAACCAGCCAAAGTCCAGAACTACATTCCCAAATGCCAGAGTTCATGATCAAGTTCCAACATAGGTCAGCTAGCGGAGTTTCCTGAATGGTCATTGCTCTCTTAAAATGAATTGGCACTTTTTAACCCTTTGAGGAATTTTTTCTTGAGCACCTACAGGGGCAAACCACATTTACTCTCTAATATCTAGTTTGGTTTGTTACCCAGACAGAGGCTGTGGTCATTGTGAAAGACACAAGCTGTTTTAATATGAGCACTTTAATCCCAAACTTTATTGGACAGAAACCGTAGGAGCTGTGTGTGAGTTAGTAAAACTGGACATTAAATGGACTTATAAAGCTTTAAAATCTGCTGATACCAGTCATAATGCACATGTTATGATGCAATGACATCATGGATTGATGTTGGAAACATTACGGTTCCAATGTTTCCAACTACAGCCACAATTTAGCATGTTGACCGTATACCTGTCCAGCCATTTACTAGGTTATGAATCAGCGTCACTCCACCTGGCTCAGCTAGTTTGTAGGTTTTGCTCTATTTTGAAAAAGAACACTGTGCTCCCATATTCCCACACTTTAAAGTCGGAAAATGATCATCATGTTTCATGCAAGAACAATACATCAGCTCCATTCATTGAAAAAAAAACCTCACAGGATGTCTGATTGAGAATCATTTGAATTTACTTAGATTTAGGGCTGCTTCACATTGTGATTATCTCACTTTTAGATTAAGAATGCAAATTAAATTCCCTCAGTCTTACTATCATTGTGCTTAGCTAGGTGACCTAGATGTTTTACCAATCTATCTCTCTCAGCCCCTCCTTGTGAATCCCAAGGTGTTCCCAGGCCAGATTGGAGATATACAATTGGGTATTGTTGGGTACTATAGATCTTCAGCATCAATGACAATGAAGAGTCTTATAAAAGAAGGTGTGACCCCACTTGAGCTCTGAGTCAGTCTGGGATCACATGAAGAGACAGAAGACACAGAGACAGCTTTAGTTCACATAACAACTGTGCAGATTTACCAAGATTCCTGTGAAAACGGACCTACAAAGTACCTTGAGAAACTACAATCTGCACAAGTGTACCTGGGGAGATGGTCAGACTGAAAATTGATTTGATAGTTTTTTTCCGTTGACAGTACCTTGTGTTTTAGTCAGCTGAGAAATAAAAAAAATGTATGGCAGTATTTTTGAAAGCATCTCTCCAGTGTGTTCAGGGTTTGTCCTTGGAACGACAAAGAGCTGGTCTACAGTTGTTCCTCCTGACTCTGAGGATCAATAATCAGCTGATGTCTCACATCAAGTGTAAGCTTTTCCTTGTGACTGAGCAGGGAGACACAGTTATATTTGGTATCAACCCTTATGTGATCCAGGATAATATAGCAATGTTATACATTTTATTTTAAACATGAACATAGATAAACCAATGTGGTGGGGAGAGACCATCAAACACTGTGGTCTACCAGTCCAAACAGTGTTGGTTACCAGGCTGTTAAGAAGAAATATTGTATCTTCATTCCACCTCAAGCCACCTCCCCCTCTAAGACAAACACACAGTGGGACAGATTACCAGTAAAGTAACCTCTCTCATACTTTCAACTGTTCATCAAAGCAGAAGATCTCTTCTATCAAATCAAAAATCAAAAACATGTTTGTTAGATTTTCTAATTCCAAGGAAGTTGCCTCACTGTTGTGGTGCATAAGAATCAAAACAATGTAAGAGATTATACAATACGCCAAAGGGTGTTCCACGTTTTATAATAAAACATCTTTATCTGCAATGTAAATTTGTATGCAGATTGTATTGTATTATTTGGCAAACTCTGCTATCGTAGCAATGGAAAACCTGCAACATTCTTTTGCGGTTCTCCTCATTGTGTCTTATTCATATTGAATGCAAAAACAACTAACTCTATGTAGTTGTCTGCAGGTTTCCAATATTTTGAATAATTTCAAAAGATGACATATTCACATTCAATATCATATAGACATAATAATAAATGCTGATAAAAACATTATTAGTGTAGAAATAGAGCTAACTTTCCTATGTCGTGTAGGGGAAAGGATTGTTGAAGCTGTTTTCCCTTCTGCTACGGATTATGAAGATGTGATTTATAGTCAGGCCTCTGCCTTCACTTTTAAACCCTTGGATGCTGTTCATCATTCTGCCTTTAGGTTTATTACTGGTTATGCTTTCGAACCTATCCTTGCATCCTGTATAAAAAGCTGGGTGGTCTAAAAGACGTGATAGGCATATGAATTTGTTATCTACAAAGCCCTGATTGGGAAACTGCCGTCTTATATCACTTCTATGCTCGACTTATGTTCTGGACCATATCAAACTGTCTGTAACTGGGCTTGGAAAATCTGCTTTTAGGTTCTCCAACCACATGGAAGTCTTTACAACACACTGTAAAAATATGTTGTTGGGAATCCTTGGTCAATTTAAACTTCTACCTTGTGTCTTTTATTTTTACCCAGCTTTATTGTGAATAAGGGCCAGCTGGCCCTCAATGATTCTTTTCAAGTTTAAATAAAGGAAAATAATTAAATAAATACCTTTTGCAAAACAAACTAAGGCAAGCATCTATGGTGCCATCCTGGATATTTTTGTCTTCTCTACTTTTTAAAGGCATTATTGACTTCCCAAACCTCTATTAAGCCAAACAAACAACTTAATGAAAATGTGTGTTTGCACAACTTGTGGTTCAACATTTTTAACTCATACAGTGTCGTATCTGTTTTCATTTGCCATTCATTTGTGAACTGGAATCAATTTTGTCCTAAAATTACATCTCGGCTGGTTAAGAAGATTTTCCTTGAATATGTGGGAGGGTGTAGATGCGCTATGACACATTTTGTGTGCGTGTGGGGTAATTGTAGATCATGCCAAAATTCCGTTGTGCTCTCATAACACACAGACACACACGCATGCAGACACATAGCGACGAGCCCAGACATTGGTCCATGGTATCTCTGTATTGTTGGTGCACAGCCTCTGAACTCTGAGCTGGCCATTCGATAGTGTTTTCCTGCACCATGATGTGGGCCCCATGCATTCCAACCATAGCAGCATGCCACACACAACACAATCTCTGGACCACAGCCAGCATGTTTGTGTACAGTATATACCAGCACTGATCAGTTCAAGCTCTCTATCCATAATATTCTTGTGAGATCCATTAATCCTCGTTGAACAGAAACAAAGTTTACCTAGAACATCACGGACAGAATATTTCAAGGACATACTTACATAAAATAAATACTAGGGCTGGGCAAGTTAACTCGTTTTAATCGAGTTAACTCAAGTGATGAGTTAACTCGATTAATTATTTTATCTCGCATTAACTCAGGTTTGATTATTTATTGTTTTATTGTGAAAGTCAGGCTTTTATTTTGTGAAAGTCTGTTGCTGACTGCTGCGGAACCGGAAAAAAGAAAATAATTGGCGGATAAACAACCATGGATAAGGGTACCGAGCTTTTACATGGCCATTTTCATTTTAAAGTTCTTCCAGACGGCTGAGTCGACAGAACCAAAGTCATTTGTAGCCACTGCAAAGGTGAATTTTCTTATCACCGGAGCACTTCCAGTCTAAAATATCACCTAAATGCAAAACACACAGTTGATATCAGCAAATCACTCAACGAAACAGCGAGCGGAGCGAGGCTTCGGCAGACTACGTTAGACGCAGGGAGGAGTATACATTTTTCATAACGAAGAGGATAACATTAATGCCCTGGCAGTGGCATTGAGCTTTAATTTTGTATTTGCTTTGATAACATTGTTAAGTTGAGATTTACACTGAATATTTTATTTAACTGCTACTGTATTAAATGCTGATGTTAAAAGTGTTTGCACAACAAATGTTATGGCACTTTCGTTCATATGGCAGAACATTGAAAATAAAATTGCGCTATACACTACTTTTTAATTCATTATTGGATTTTGCGTATACAAATGCGATTAATCGTGATTAATCAGGGAAATCATGCGATTTATCGCGATTAAAACTTTTAATCGTTGCCCAGCCCTAATAAATACATACAAACACAACACACAAAGTGATAAACGTACCCAGTTTCCCACAGAGGAAGCGGACCCTGTAGTTGCGACAGAGGCCATGAGCCTGGTCCTTGTTGAGGCAGACAAAGCCGTAGTCCTTGTCATTCTTGTGGATCACATCTCCTGTCTGGTTGGATGGTATACCATCATGGGTTTCAGCCTGGACACAGGAGAAAAGAATGAAAAACATGACGGGCGGCAAACCTAACTATAAAATTTCAAGACACACCAATGATAAAGAGAAAAGAAACATTCTTGCAAAGGACTTGCAGGCACTTAAAATGAAGGCACTTTCTACCAGACATCTGCTATTTTTCAAGTTTCTGCCTTTTATTGCTGGCAAATGACAGGAATTTAATGACGTCTACTAGCACTATGGGTTAGGGCTCAGGTCTTTTACTGAACAGTGTGGTTTTCCCCAGTTAAATCTGCTCTGTGGCCAATACTTGTGCTGTGCCATGTTATACATAGTTTAGCCTAAATGCTACTAATTTATGACATTTCTCACAAAAATTCCATATGCAGTACAGTGTCAGCTAGTAAGCCCAATGTTGTCTGTCAACATCTGGCTCAAAGTGGAAATGCAGGGATGAGAGTCCCACATCCAGTTCTACAGCCTTTTGCCACAGGTTAAATTTCAACTTTAAAATTTGCATTCTATTTGGGAACTGATACAGTCTATGGTTAGCCTGACGTTGTCATACTCATTATTCTAGTCAGAATATGAGTCTGAGACCGCTCCATTGGGCTGTGATTATGGGGCGTGTTTCAACAGAACCAGCCTCTTCGCTCAATTGGATAGACCTACAACCAATCAGAGCAACGTAGTATGTGACGTATGTCAAGCGACGCATAGTTGTTGTCAGTTGTCTGTTTCACAAGTTTATTCACTCTCTAAATAAATCAATGGAAATGCTGCTAATGCCGCTCATATATCCACTGGAGGCAAAGCCCCCAGGAAGCAGCTGGAGACCAGGGCTGCTCGTGAGAGCCCCGGCCGGCGGCGGCGTGAAGAAGCCCGCTACGGATCTCTCTCAGAGTCTCGCTACCGGCCCGGGACCGCGACCGGCCCCGGGACCGCGACCGGCCCCGGGACCGGCCCGGGGCTTTGAGAGAGATCCGTCCCTACCAGAAATCCACGGAGCTGCTGATCCGCACGCTGCGTGGCAGAGCTGTCATGGCTCTGCAGGAGCGTTTTACACTTCCTTGTTGCTCCAACATTAACAGTGTCCCAACATGTGTCTTTTTTGTCTCATATGTGCTGAGGAGCGTAGCGTAGCGCCCCCCCCACTCTCTTTTTATACTGCTTGTGTGGCCGCAGCATCGGGGCCAGCTGATAAATTAAACTTTTTATGAATCCCGTAGGAGGACGGCAAAAACATCTGTTCGATCTACAAATACCTTGATCGCGTTCCTCTGTTCCTCTTTCAAAATGAATGCGCTGTCGATGTCTGCTGGAACAGACTCGATGCAGCATCGACACATCTCAGCTCTGCAGGCAGCGCTCTCTGGTGACGTGGTTGATTACGTCACTGTAGATCATCTGTCAATCATCGTATAAAGCCCGCCCTGATGATTTGATTGGTCCGATCAGCTCCTGATCGGCCATAGTGTCTCCCCAACGGAGCGACTCCAGACCGAACTTCCCGAACAACAAATGTTGTGGGCGGGGCTAAGTTCGTCTGGCACCCAGGCTAGTCTATGGTATGAACACTGCTGAATTTCAGTGCTTTTTGTGAAATCCAGAGATTTTCTCTTCAGAAAATGGTTGGTGACATAAATTAAGTGGAGAGGCCACTCCTTGTTTTGTTTACATTACATTACACCTCATTTGGCAGACGCTTTTATCCGAAAAAAGACTTGCAATTATCAATCAATCAATCAATCAAATTATATTTGTATAGCCCATATTCACAAATCACAATTTGTCTCATAGGGCTTTAACAAGGTGTGACATCCTCTTTCCTTAACCCTCAACACAAGTAAGGATTCAATTAGTGCATTCAATATCTATGAGGGGCCATTTTAGGGGTTCAGTATCTTGCCCAAGGACACTTCGGCATGCAGATGGAGAAGACTGATGGTGGAACCGCCGACCTTCGAGTTAGAGGGCAATCACTCTACCCCTCAACCACAGCAGTTCTGCGTTTAATGATGCTAATGTTTTAAGAATGCACACCATGACCTCTTGATCCCCAGTGACCATCAGTGTCACATTACAGAACAACTTTACAAACTTCAAAGCAACAACAGGAAAGTGCAGACACTCGATCTCAGGCACTGAGACTCCATATTTCCGTAGGATGCTCAGATAATCAAAAACAAATCCGAACCACATTACATAATTTTTTGGAATGAGACAAAAAGCAAAAACACTAAAAATAGAGATCCCACAAAGGCAAATTAGACAGTAAAAACTGCAAACTGAGGAAAACCATGACTTTGTCCAGGCTCTGTGGAAAAATGATGACACACAGAGCTGGCAAGCTATGAGGGACATACCAGTTCTTCTTGGATGTTTATGAAAACAGAATAACATTTCCAGAGACTTACTACGTTGTAAAAGGCTGATAATAAAAAGATATATAAAACTAAGATTAGTACATTTCTGGAAATCATTTTTGCAAACTATCCATTTAGAATTATTTATTTTATCGTATTGCAAAAACAGAACAGTCCAGTAAGATAACAAGAGCACATAAAGGAAGAAAATTGTGCATTATTAAAAAAAGAAGAGGACACTGAGGTAGAAAATTGCACACTATCCATATAAAAAGAGCAGTTGGAGCCTTATTTTTTATGGTAATGGGTGTTGGAGGCTGAGTGGGCAGACCCTGTGCTACTGCATATCATTCATGGAAGGTTAACAGCTGCAGCTTTATGGTGCCAGGCTGAACCGCATTCACTGGCTGCAACCGTGTCATGTCCCTGCAGCGCAGTAATGACAGACTGGCTTTGTGTTGATGATCACTTGACTGCACGGACAGACCAACCACAATGAAACCGGACACAGGAGCATCTGGAGCTGACATCCATGTGGGGTCTTCTGTTTGAAACTCCATTAATACAACAGCAATAGCTGAGATGATTCTAAAGGATTTCATCACACCCAGTGGCTGAATTTATTTATGGTGGCCATTTTTTTTCTGTAAAAGTCATTGCCTATAATTAGTCTTATTACCTCTGTGTATTGGCAGGTCACTGCCCTTCTCATGTTGCATTCAGACTTCCTTCACACGCACAAGGAACTCAAAGCAAATAATGCAGCATGTAATCCAACGTAACTTTATCTCAGCGATACTTCAATGTTGGCCTTTTATTCTCTTCACATTGTATCAAAACTGCACGAAGGTACTGATGACGCAGTTAAAATGTTATTCTATTATCTTATTTTACCATTCAACTTCCAAACACAGGAGATCAGTGTTGTATATCACAACGGCTAATGTAAGAATAGGATCAGTAACCAAGAGCTGTTAATTGGATGGCTGGAGGCAGCTGACTGTACACCTCCAGATTCTCAGCTGGCTAACCTTCTCCCTTTCCTGCTCTATGGAAAACTACTTGTATCTTGTGCAGCGTGGGATTTTGATCATGGCTGTAATCATTATTGCCTGACTACTGCATTAAAACAACACAAGTTTATTTGGCTGACTTTTACAGATACGCAATCAGACAGCGGTTGTTATGTTTGACCATCATATCTAATTTTATTAGCCATGACGTATTGTTGCATTCAGACAGATGTCTTACTGCAATGAAAGTAATGACACTTGGTCTGGGTGTGCTCATACCAGCTCACAGCTATACTGCAGACTTCTAACTCTCTGCACCAGTCCCCAGCCTCAGCATCACCATCCCAATTCTCTCTCTATTTTGTGCAGTCGTTATATGCACACGGCTAGTTAAAAAAAACTATATTCTGGCTCAAACTGGTGTTGGTCAACAGGACATTATCACTCCGATATCCTGAAGTGATGAACAGCATCAGATGGAAGTCATGTTAACTTCCAGAGACAATAGACCACAAGTGGATGGTAAATTATCAAATCCTTAATGCTGATCAGAGATCAGATGTAAGGAAAGATATCGCTTCAACCTCTGTACTGTCTACCTGACGTCTTAGAATAAGAAGAGGAATAAATCAGGTTTTGCATATAAAGTGAAACTGTGAAAGCTACATCCAACCTATACATATTCCAGCTGTGAACAAGTATTTATAAGAAACATTTTAAGCTACAGATTATCTCTACTGTACTTGAAAATAGGAAGTCACACTACAAGCATTTAAGCAATTCACATCAAGAAACATCTACTGTCATAAAAAATATATAATATAATAACTGCTTATACTATTTTGTGTATTGTTTATTACTAAAAAATGTTGTCAATTCTTTCTCCTGATACTTTTTAGAAGAAATAGTTTTCGACTGGAAACATTACAAATCACTACTATCCTTTGTACTGCACATCCATTAGTGGGATTAGACTGACCTGAGTTTAGCATAGTTAATCATAAAGACTAAAAAGGGAAGGAACAGTAGTTGAGCCCTTAAACATATGATTTCAAATAAACTCAAGTCGTCTACAGATAGTACTTTGTGCCCTGTACTTTATTAGTAAGTATCAAGTAAGCTGATGTCACGGCCAAAGTGAGAACAACAGTTGAGATACTGAGTGAGTCACTCTTGCTTTTGAAAATAACATTCTTCTCATTGCTCTTTTTATATCTTTTGGATACACATTTTTTCCACTTAAGAGGGATAGCATGAGCCACATGCCTCCAGTCTGTTCTTCTAGTGAGGTCTTGTGAGGTAGGAGAATACTCCTGGACTGTATCTCTTGACTTGTCTTTACATCTCTCTTCTTACCTGAATAGATTGAATTATTTTCAATGATTACTCTTTTAAGTCAACACCTCCTTATGTTTGCCAACACCACGCAATGTTAACTTTGCTATCCATTTCAAGACACAATATTCGTTCTACAATAAGCTAATGAAAGCTAAATCAAATCAATTACTTTTGCTAATTCTTGTTCATCTTGTTATTGTAGAAGTGTTGTTCCTGGATATCCAGTTCATCAGGTGGCAGTGTCATGAAAAACTAGGTGCCTATAAGTGCAACCCTGAAACTGCAGCCTTCTCTACAGCAGTAACGCGTTAACTGCTGATTCCACTGTGATACATATGATGCATACAATATCACAACAAATATAACTAGATGATTTATCAGTGGCCTGCTTGTAGTTTAATACCTTTTATTTCCAGACATCATCCTATAAATTCCTTTCAACAAAAGTTGCAATACGACTTCTTTCAATTCAATTTATGTTTTACTATTAATTAGGTCTCGACTGGCAGCTTATGCATATGCATATCAATTGACCCTGTTTTTACTTTATTCACTAACACATGACAACGTGAGAACTGCATGAATCAAAGCTCAGAGATCTGGCACAAAATGACGAGACAGATAGAAAAACAAAGAGAAAAGTTGATGGAGATGAGAGAGAGGCAATAGGTTATGGAGACACTGAAAAGGAGGCAGAGAGAGCGATTACATAAGTTACACAGCGAAAAGACTCAGACACACCACATGAGAAGAGACACATGGAAGAGACCAGGCTGGAGTATAAGAGGTCAGGGGTCAGAGAGCTGATGTCAGTCAGTCTCTTTTCCACATGAATCTGATGCAGCCAAGTATAAAACTAACTTTTGGCTTCTGAAGAAAAGGTGGTTCAAACTCTACAACAATGGCCCTCACAAAATTGGGTGAGAGTCTGGAGCATTAATGCTTTACAGGTTTTGTATGCTACTGTCCACAAGGTATTAAAGCTGCTTTCATCGAATTCCTCTTATTTAAATTGTACATCAAGTGTACATCATGCAAAAGCAATCGCTTCTAACACGCTGCAACATTCAGGTGTTTCTGCTGATAACCTATCAGGGTGGTTCATGTTGCTTCAAAAACATATGATAGCTTAGGGACATTATTTTTCTTGTGAATGTCTTTACAACACAAACTTTCACTCTGCAGTTCACCACAACAATGCGACAGTAACTTGAGTGTACGAATAAATGCTCCCGACTTGGTTACCTTTGTGTCAAATGACATTGAAAACATGTGGGAGATGGCCGAGTGACACATCTCAACGAAATGATCTGTGCATTATTGAGAACAGTAGATTTGCACGTGTCAACCAACAAGCAAACCCAGCTTGCTGTGATCCACGGGCAAAGGAGGACAACAGCTGACATTTAGGCAAATAACACGGTGTAAATGCCATCGTTTTGAGTCAAATGTGAACGTCGGGACTTATGGAGACTTGGGAGGCACCACAGGAGCAGGATGGAGGTTTTAATGGTGACTAGATAATTAGTACATTTTAATTTATCTGTGAACTATCCCTTTAAGTACAGTCTGGGTGAGTTTTTAAGTGAGTGACTGAGAAGCCGATGGGTTTAAATTAATGGGGCTTGTGGGACTAATATTAATGGGTCGGAAAGGCCTGCATTTGATTAAGACATAATTTATACAAAGATAATCTCGTACGGAGCTTTAAAGGTGCGGGGGCAGGTGCATGTTTGCAGAATTTGACCTCTGCAGGAGTCCCCTGTGTGAGCGTGCAAACACACACACACACACACTCATGCAAGTAAGAAGTCAGGGAAGGTTTACCTGTATATCCATCGGACTGCCACACAATCGGTCTGGATAGGCCTCGTGCAGGTCAGACAGTTTCTCCCAGTCTCCAGATCCCCTCTCATCATCCCTGTCAAACCATTCCGTCCACTCTGCCTCTGCGGGACGAACACACACACACACACACAGACACACACACACACAAGTACATCCCAGTTCAGTGGTCAGACACCGAAGTGGTAGATATTAAACTAATCTACGTCAAAGCTTTGGCTTGTAGTCCATTTAGGCTGTCAGAGAGCATTTGTAGCAAAGTAATTGAAGGGTTCTCCCCTCTCATTATGTTCTCTGTCTGGCTGCCACAGCAGGGGATATGCATTTGACTGTGCCCCCGAATTACTATCTGGAGCTTGACACACAGTTAGGTTGCCTGACTATGTCTGAGCGCAGGTCTCACAGCTTCTTCCACTGTATGCATATCTGCGTGTTGCAGTGTGGCGGTTTCAATAAAAGAGATGCTATCAGATATGTGATGAGAAGCACCTAATTGGACTCAGCTTTGGGAGGGAGGGGTTCACTAAAAGCAGCGTACCAGGCAGCTGAGCAAGAGGCAGACATATTGATAAGAAGATGATGTGGTGATGATATCTGAGGCTGATCGATAGCCTCTGGAGAAGAATTTAAAGAGACAGAGTGAAATGATGGAACAAGTGTAGAGTTGTTTGTCTGTGCATGCACCTGTGTGTGTGTGTGTGTGTGTGTGTAGGCGTTATTGTCTGTGCATGAACCTGTGTGTGTGTGTAGGTGTGTCTTTATGTGTGTGTATTTGCTGATGTGGAAATCACAACCTTTAACAGCTGCCAGGAGCTGCTGGCTTTCTTTTTGTGTCTTTGTCAGTGTGGGCTGAACCAGAGTCACCTGAGGCTGCATGTTGATACAGGTTTACTATTTTTAGTCATGCAAACCACTGATCAGGAAAAATATAGGTTTAATGATTTTAGCTGTGTAGCTCAGCTGAGACAGGTGGTTGTATGTTGTTCATAGACCCAATACATTAGTTCCACCCGTCAATATGGCACGTGGTGCTAGATGGGTACTGTAATACTGCAAAGCTTTAATGGGAGATTTTCATATTTTGACATAATCAAATTTAGATTTGGTTTTCAAAACATTTTTCAGCCTGGCTAAGATTTAACTATTTTAATTCAACCACTGTGGAACTGACTTTAGCATGCATGTCCACCTGTTGTCACAGGTGACGACAAAGTATGTTCCATTTGTGGATGAAGACCATGAAATGTGTTTGAAAGGTCTAAAATAAACATGAGCACATATTTTGGAAGAGAAAACGGAGAACCCAAAAATATTTCCTCAACTGTCTGTTACTGGGAGAGCTATAGAAGCAGAGAGCCGTGCAGTAGCTTAATGATATGTCAGTGTTAAATAATAAACACATCAGTGCCTGGCTTACTAAGCAAATCCTGATGTGCAAGTGTTTGCAGTCATGATCTGCCTGATCTACAAACACAGCAGCTCATTACACAGTAACACAGCTCCTGGACTGATCCTGAGACTGACTATCATGTTGCACATGGCGAATGAGAGGAAATTCAGAGGATGTGTTTGCTGTTGTATTTCACTGAGATCACTAAGCTCTGAAATAAAATGGTAATGAGGTGATGAATTACAAAGCAATTTACAATGACTGTAGTTCAACAGTTAAAAAGTCAAAGTTCTATCTTATTAAATAAATACAGAGATAGAGAGAGAGAGAGAGAGAGAGAGAGAGAGAGAGAGAGAGAGAGAAGAGAGAGAGAGACATCTGCATCTGTTTACATCTGCTATTAATATGTGTCTCCAGTGTCCAAACCGAGATCTGATCTCTGTGTCCTGCTCCAGCCACATTCTCTTCTCTATTGGGAGGGTCCAAAAAAATACAAGTTTGAAGAAGATAAATAGAAGAAAAGGGTAGCCATCCCTAAAGCTGCTTTATTGTGTTCGCTTGCTTTTTGATTGGTCTCCCCTTCACTCTATCCGAAGGTCTCTTGTGTCTCACAAGGACTAAGGATAGGACTGCTTCCTGGTTACTGGCTAATGGCTGCAAGCTGCCCAGCCCTGGCTGGTTTGGAACAGTCATGTATGTTTATTATTTCCACCAACATAGCTGTTGTTTGTAGATTATGGACACAACTGCATTTACACTCCTGCTCAATTCTGTCATCAACTCTGGAGGTTGGTTGGGCTGATTGGATCTATCCATCTTTGTTTTTATGAGTGGCACTATGTTACGTTTTGTTTGCACGAAAACTGTTATATACAGTCCGATCAACTGACTTATTGATTGATTGTCTGTTACGTGTTTCCTCCTATTATTTGCCTGTGGCCCTTCAATAAATTATTTCCATGAGAGATGAGACACACTTGGGAAACACTCGCACAAACAACTTGCAAAACTGTTGCTCCTCTCTGGTGTGACTTTGATACATTTGTTACCACGTGAATGTTTCAAAGCAGTATATCTGTCCCTGGGAATAATCCAAACGCCACCAACATGTCGCTCAACAAACCCCAGTCTGTACGAGAGATAAGTGACAGTACCTTGTACCCACTGGCTGCAGGTGGTGATGGTGAAATGTTCCCCATAAGTGGATCGAAAGACACGTGAGCTCCGGGCCTCTGAGGAGGCCTTGGTCCCTAAAAACACACACAGACACACACAGACACAAGCGGTGAGAGAGAGAGAAAGATTATGCAAATGTTAGACATTTACCATGACAATGGTATTGTGCAGGGATTTCTGAACTGGCACCACCTTGATCATACCGCATTAAAATATTATGAAGAGACACAGTGTCAAGATCATTTATAATATACACGCCTTTTTTCTACAATCATTCCTACCTTGATAGACAGCGTGATCCTCCACTACTGAAGAAGTGTCACCTTTAGTCACTATAAAAGTCCAGGGATGTCTGAAGAGGAAAAGCAGAGGAGATGTGAGGTAGAGAAAAGAGAGAGTACAGGTCAGCAAATAGACAGAAAGAAGAGAAGGACTGGACAAGGAGTAGACAGAGACAGAATAAAGTAAAGATGAAATGAAACCAGAGAGGGAACAATAAAAGGAAATATAGACAGAAGCAGCTGAAGAGCAGGTGGGAATTATATATAAAACACACAAACACAAATGTGCATGAATGCACTCATCTGATAGTGAAAAGCGCTGCTCATATTTAAGCAGACCCTGAGGTGATGTTGTACAATCAACCTTTAAGTCAAGGAGCTGGCCAAATCCCAAAGACATACAGTTTACAGTGACATAAATCATCTCCCCTCAGTTGAGAAAGAAACGTTTGACATTTTTACTTGATAAATGACTCTAACAATTAATCAAACATCCAAATTGCATGGGAAGAAATTGACAGGTATAGTTTGCCAGTACATTCCTCCCAAAGTAAGCATGCACAATACCAGGGCAGTGACATGAGGACACCTGAGTGGGATGAAGCTATTATTGCAATAACATGCCAGCAAAATGATTGTATTTGTGCTCCAGTGAGGGACATATATAAAGTTAAGGTGCTGACACGAACACAATGACTTCTATTATCTACAACATCTGCACACATGTATTCATGTTTTCCTTTCTACATTCCTAAAGTGTTTGTTCTAAACTGAGATTTGATTTACACATTTCAAACCTACTCATTAAATCAATCAATCTGAAGATAAGATCCAAGGTTGCGTATTCACCCTTGTTTCCTATTGGATAGTTAAGTCTAAAGTATGCATAACTAAATCCATTGTGTCCTTATGAAAATTAAAAAAAATAGTTAAAGTTGGTGAGAGTGGAAGTTGGTGTCTCTCTGTCTGGTGCATCTGAGTTAGATATGAAGGTCCCGCAACATAGACACTACAATGTACTGTTGGTTGGCTCCTTTATCTATAACCTGACCTTGGGTACTGCAAAGAGAGACAAGGGAGTATATGTGGAGTTTAAACAGGCACTATTCTCCTGTACAGATATAATGTGTAATATACAGTATACATAATATATAGTGGCATATACAGTAATGTGTGAGGATGGTCAAAAATTCCCCAACAGCTTATGTTTGCTCTATTATGAGTTGTTTACCTGTCCTAAGTCATCACGACAATGGTGCATCACAAAGATGGCTGTGCCTGGTTCAAAGCCTTACATCCATGAGTCCATGCATGATCTCTCTGAGGAATCCTCGCTTGAACTTGCACCAAAAGCGTCAGAGCATGTTGGACAGAAACCCACCAATTTCGTTCTTTAAACTTTGCACATTGGATTGTTTCATGCTTGTGTCAGAAGATTTCCCTTATAACGATGGTAATGTATATATGGCAGTAATACTGCAATCAATACATTAAATACTTGTCATGTGTGTAGTTGTTTCTTTGAGTAAGCTGCAACTACAGGCCAAGCAAAGATTTCAAAAAAGCATGTTTACAATGTGCACTGCACTAGGTCCAATTATTACAACCATGCTTAACATGAATGCAAACACTGCATTATTGAAAATCAAGAAATTGCCATAGTAAATGTTTATTTTTGGAAGAAATTTAATTCCCCATGTTTGCTTAATCTCAAGGATACACACACTTGGTAAGGAACACTGAATGTAAATGTCACTTTTGTTTGTTTATGAGAAAGCTCGGCAGTGAGGAGCTGAGTAGGAATACAATTCCTGGGAATAAGTGGTTAGTGGATCCATCCAGCAAGCCCAGAGCAGCACCAGACAACTATCTGTGCAGTCACAGAGTTCACAGAGGAGAGACTGATCAGTAACAGCTGATTTATTAGGATCTGTTTTGCACAGTGAGTCAGCCAGTTCTTACTGTCTTCACTATTCAAACAGGAATGTGCGAATAATTAGAAAGTAAAGACAGAGAATTCAAAAGCCAAACTATTTTAATGCTAACATAGTTTGGTTGGTTAGAATCAACTCCAGACCACATCTGTATACATCCATCAAATTATTTCAATATGATTTATGTTGAGCTTTAATAAAGAAACGCTGCACCAGAGGTGTGTTGTTATATTTCTTCAGTGGCAGCTGCAGTAAACATATGCAAATTACATAACAGAGAATGAACTGCAGAGTCTACAATGTCTCATAAACCCAAGCTTATTGAAATGTCTCTGGGTTCGTTGCAAATTCCTTAGTCTCTCTCTGCTGAAGACACCAGTGTTGGTCTGTTTGGCAACAGTTTGAGGAGGGAAGGCGACAGGAGTCGTTAGGCAGGAATTCCTCTGTCACCTCACCATCTCTCCCTTCCACTTATTCTGTCCTCCACAGCATCCACAACCATGGAGCATAGTGCAAACTGGGAAGTGGAATGCAAACTCATATCGTTCATGAATCCCTGTCAGTGTTTACTGTGGTCTTCTCTGCAGCATTTAGTTTCCTAACGCCGTCTGGCTAGGAGGCCAACCACAGGACAGGGCCTGTGCTGCCAAGACTCACCAGCATCTTCCCTCAGCCCACAACAAGGCCCCTGATGCTGCAGTTAACTCGCACAGCGCACAACACAGTCACACGAGCATGCGGCCTATCCAACAAACAAAAGAGCAGTCGAGTCTTGTTTGAGGAATTTGTCAATATCTAAGTGTACAAAATGTAGACATCCTTATCTACCAGGATATTCCTTCTGTCAGACACTGACACATCTCCAGGGTTGCTCTTATCATGGCATGATTCAGTTTCCATTTCCATTGCCTTGCTGACAAACTAATTCGCTCTCTCTCTCGCTCTCTCTCTCTCTCTCTCTCTCTCTCTCTCTCTCTCTCTCTCTCTCTCTCTCTCTCTCTCTCTCTCTCTCTCTCTCTCTCTCTCTCTCTCTCTCTCTCTCTCTCTCTCTCTCTCTCTCTCTCACACACAGACACACACACACAAACAGTCCAAGCTTTTTCCCTTAAACAATTTCTGCACAGTGAGATATGGCAGAACTAAAGCTCACACAAATGGATTAGCTACTGCAGCATAAAATAGTCAAAGTGTGGGAGTTTGTGCGCATATTGTCTGCGTATATGCACACACACACACACACACACACACACACACACACACACACACATGCTCACACATGCTCACACTTGCATGTTTTTTAGTGCAAAGGCTTAGCTTAATTTCTGTTAGGTGGAGCAAAGTCAACACAGTTGGTCACTTGATGCTAATAACTGAGCATCTATCAGCTAGAAGCTGAGTGTATATTGGACTTCTGTCAGATTCATTGGCTGAGCACATACACAACTGCTAATAAATATTAATGTATCTGCTGTATAGGTAAAAGGCATTTACAAATGACATTTGCTATATTACGGAAGTGTTGTGTCTATAGTTAATTCTGCTGCTCCAAAATGTACAGAAAATATATTTCTTTAGTTGTAGGCAAAGCAACATTTGCTAGCAGCAGCTACTTGTCACACCTCACAACCCTGTCTCCTAAATAGTGCTTTTATATACAGCTAAATCACCACAACAAATAAGATCTTAAGGAAACCTCATGCTGATCTTGAAATACAATATTATTTGCAATGATGAACACATTATAAACTTTTCTATTCTTATATTTAGGCACTCCCAGGGTGAATTTGAGGGAGGATGTCTTAGTTTGATGTAGAAAAGACCACGTTCTGTGTGTGTGTTCTGCCATGCAGTGTTTTTATCTATATTTTGAATTGAGGTCACAGTTAGTGGTGGTACTTTGCTGGACACCATTATATTCAGAGGTGTTTCTTCATAAGCCATATGTAGATTAGGGAACACAAAATATGAATTCCACCAGTACGTTCATAAGTACCGTATGAAGTGGCCACTGAGTGTATATATTTTTTACAAGTGATACACAGGAGATAGTTTACTGAAAATCTTCGATAACCAAAAGTTGCCCAAAAAGCTGCAGGGATTAATTAGAAAAAGACAGCCATTGACTGAAGTTGTAACATTTTCTCATTAATTCACAGCAATCAATAAAAAGCGGGCTCCAGACAATACAATGCTGGGAGCATCTTTCCTCCCACATTGTGAACTGAATACCTGAGTTTGAATTGGAAGAGCTCAGAGATGTTGAGCTCAGAGTAGAAATCAGCGGGGTGTAGAGAACCGTTATAGTCATCATTGGTTCATCAAATTAAATTGCTTTTTATATTATTTATTTACATATTATATCTAGAAAAATGTAGAATTAATTTTATATAGCTTAAAATTATGCAATTTTATGATTAAACAAACATTTATAATTAGCTCACCGAAATCCCAGACTGCTGATTTGCTGACTGCCAAGTTTGGAGAGGCTCTTCTTGGCAGATTCCTCCAAGTTGTTGGAACCCTCGTCATTGACCACCACGGCCAGTATGAGACCCACTCCCACACCGTCCACATACTTCGCAAGGCGACGACTCTCATCCTTACTGCGGTATGTGTCAAACCTGCAGGAATGAAGGGATGGGTAGAAGAAGAAGACAAAGACACAAAACTATTACAGCATCTTCGGTTCAACCTTTTACTTACCAGAGAAGACGCTCTCAAGCCCACTCTGTATGTAATACAACTACTGCATGTGCAGCATCCACCGACATGTGCTGAGTTTTAATATTAAGGCTAGAAATGATTGTGCTATATTTACAGAAATGGCTCATGAATATCCACACGTGCACCATGCACTGAAAAGGAAAACAAATAATAGAAAGATCTGTTATGTTAATAGCATGGCCCCTTCTCTTTTTTGAAAAAATATAACTATTGTAAATACACAACAGATCACACAATATAAAGAATATGTATATATTGTTGAGTGTCTTGACATGGCTTCTGGTCGGTGGAGTTGTTTTTCTGTCGAGGGACAAAGCTAAATTGCTACATTGCGATTCTGTGCCCCTGCTGCTTCAGCTGTCAATCAAGCTCAGATTCCAGCCGTTCGTTCAGAGACTCTTCCCGCTCCTTTCTTTTACTGATAAAAAAACGCATTTAAAGAAGATGAAATGACTTCTGTGATGTGACTAATGTACATTAAGTGCGGCGTAATATCCGGTGCTATAGGAGCTTTGATAAAACCAAGTTTACTTAAAATAAACTTAAATTAAGCACAAGAGCAAAAAGGGAGATGAAAGATAATTTGAACAATCAATGACATCAAAGTATAACACCAGCCCTATCCTTTTCTAATTATTTAATAATTTTTCTCTAATTCTTCTGTCGCGGTTGATTCTGTCTATATTAAATGTGTTGTAACAGCCTTTTATTAAGTGCATTTTATGGTTGTCACCTTCTAATGAAATTCAATTTGACAAGACTGGACACAGTCCAGTGCCCTGCCTCCACCTCCTCTAAGAATGACCAATTCATCTATTAACCACAAAAAAAACTGTATATCAATGAATTGATTTATTTGAAATAAAAATGTAATGGACATTTAAACGCGGGGGGTTACTAAGGATGGCTCCATTTTCAAAATTTAATATCCCCAAACAAAGCAATGCCAGAGCATATTTGTCACCATCATTACAAGCCTGTGGTTTGACAGCTTATGAGGTGACGCCACGGCTTCTTCTCTGCTCTAATTAGTGTCTCATGAATGTTCAGGAGCTGAGACGCTGCCTCTGCTTCGAGGGGACCCTCACCTGTCGTCGTGTAGCACGTCTCCGGTCTTGGGATCGATGACATGGATAATGATGCCTCGGTTGCCCCAGCTTCTCTGAAACAGGTAGTTGTTTTGGTTGCTCTCTCCGGGGTGAAGGGTTTTGTTGAGGAACGTCCATGACAGTTTGTTTTTTCCATGGATCTCTAATGTCCCCCCTGTGCCCACTCCAAGGTACTTCCTCCCAAAGTAGCTGTGTTCCTGATCACTGTCATCCAATCTGAGAACAGTGTAGAAAAATAAAAAATGCGTTAATAGAGTATATGTCTTTCTGCAAGTGGCATGAAACAAGAAGAATTCTTTGGCGATGTTTGTGAATGTGAATTGTGAAAGTTTGTCCAACATGTAGACATGTTTAAATTGCATGTGGGATTTGTATTTTTGATGATTTAAAAAATCTTATGAAACATTGTCCTCATTTGCTGGTTGCAGATTTCTGGCCGCAGTATTGGGCAAACTGATGAACTGATAATCTGCTGAGTGGTATGTGTCAAAGATTTCAATATTGTTGAAATAAATTAAAAGTCAGTGGATCAGCAAAGTCACTTCATTCTCTGGGGAAATTAAAGTCTGTGCAGAAATTAATGAGGAACCGATGATGTCAACCCTAGAATGTTGCTTATATGACATAAATGGCTTAGTTTAACAGAAAAAAAAGTTCATTCATTTTATAAAGGTCTATTTTATTGCAGTTTTTCTCAGTCAAAATAAACCTTGGATTTGTTTGGGTCTTTTTTCTTGGGTAGCATGATTCAAATTAAAGTAGAGTGTGTGTGTTGCAAAATGATGAACAATTGGACAATGTATCTGTATAACACAAGAATAATATTAAATTTATCATAATTTAGACCTTTCAGTCACATAGTAGCTCATGAAAGGTGTTTCAGGATTATGTGGCTGCATGGAGACTTCTAAGGTTGGTCAAAAAATAAAAAACAACAAAATAGCAAGCATTGTGTCATGGGACTGCAGCGCAACAAAATAACTTGAATTATCAGAACAGAGAAAGGTTTCTTCCTGTGAAGCACAGCATTGATGGTATCACTGAACTCCTGCTGCTGAGCAGCTCTCCAGTCAGTGAGCAAGGAAGCCAATCTGGCCAATCTTTGATTTTACAAGATTTGTACTGACTGTAGATGACGGAACCTGCTATGTGTAGGGGTTTGGGGGTTGGATTATTGTGATTGCCCAATGAACACAGCACAATCACAATCTGTTGATGAGGGAGGTCAGACTGGATAGAGCAGACATACTGTAGAGATTACAGTTACTCAGATAAGCCTCTTTTCAACTGTGGTGACCAGAGTAGCCCCTTAGAATAAACAACCTGTTGAACCTGAAGGTGGATGGTTCTCCAGCAGCAGAGACCCCATCAGGCTCCTCTCCTTTCAGCCAACAACAGAAGAGTGAGGCTGCAGTGACACAGACTCACCAACACTGGACAGTTGTAGACATAACGTAAAAAACATAGCCTGGTCTGAAGAGTCTGGATTTCTGATCAGGCTGCAGATGGTAGAGTCACAATCTGGAGTCAACGGCATGAATCCATAGAGACAACATGCCCTGTGTTAACAGTCCAACCTGTTGGAGGTGGTGTGGTATTTAGAAATTAAGTTTTTTTTTATACAACTTGGGTTTTCATACAAATCAATCATCTTCTAATGGACACTTCTAGCAGGTTAATGTTCCATGTCACAAAGTAAATGTCTCAAACTGGTTTCATGAACATGACAATGAGTTCAGTGAACTTCAGTGACCTCCTTTGTCACCAGATGTGAACCCAGAGTGTGCAACTGACAATTATACAAAAAGCGATGAAATGCAGTCATACCAACGTGGAGCAGACCATTAGAGGAAGGTCCACAATCTGTCTGGGAGCTAAATGGAGGAAGTGCCCACTATTAGTACACTGCTGTGCTCACAGGGTGTGTGCTTATTGACCAGTGTTACTGTGCTTAAGTATCATTCTGCTTCAAGCTGGGTTTCATACTGTACCTTCCAAATAGGGAGATGGTGAGATTGCCTCTATAAGGACAGTCTGGGCTCCCAATGTGTAGCTCCCCCTTGCTCCCAATCAAAATGTGTTTTGTTCGAAGCAATATGGGCCGGTTGGTGTCAGCAATCACCAACTTTCCTACAGGACAAAGAGAGATGAGGGTTGGAGTGGGTGTGTGTGTGTGGGGGGGGGGGGGTGAAGCCTCCTGGCAGGTCCTTCATGCCCCAGTGCCCCTCAGACACCTTCTGTCTTTCTACCATTTATGGCCTTGTGCTCAGACTGAACACACACACACACACACACACACACACACACACACACACACACACACACACACACACACACACACACACACACACACACACACACACACACACACACACACACACACACACACACACACAGTGAATGTAGCTGGCCAACCACGTCTGTTACCAGACCTGCAATCCAATGATTCCAGTTCAGTAGTGAAGTGGTGAATAGCTGCTCAACATTGAACATCATCTCCTGTATGTTCCTCTGTTCTCTGAAGGGCAGGGACCCTGCTTTCAGCATATTCCTTTTGTCTTGTTTCTGCCTCTTGCACAGTATTATTGAAATGTCTTCCACTTTCAATTATTAAGAGATAATCAAGGCTCAGATGCTTCCGTCAAGAAAGTGACCATTTAGATCAAATGAATGAGCAGTAAAATGTGGCAGAATAGGCTTCGCCCTTTTAAGGGACTATCAACGAATCTGAGTGATGAGGAGTCTGCTGGGAGGATTAATGCTGAACTGTACTGTAATGATATAGAATAAGAAATAGCTGTAAACATGTATGAACAGTACATCTTTACATTGCATGTTTATTACATCATAACATTAAATAAATTATTAAGCAAGACTCCCTTATATGGCCTAGTGGTAGATAGAGGCCCCTATTAATTAAAACAAACCCGTTAAAAAGGGTAAGGGTTAGGAGAGAGAAGAGAAAGCCAATCAAATTTGGAGAATTTGTTTTGAACCCACCTTGCAACTATCACCCGCCCATACACTCTGCTTCACACAGGAACATGTCATGTTACAGAAGATAAAGAAAGTGTGACCTTAAATGAAAATCCACAAAAGTTGTATTCTTCCATCTTACCACCGTTGAGAATCTCAATGGAGTGGACCGTAGCTGAAGTAGTGAGGAGGACCTTCCTGCCGTAGCCAATTGTCACCCGGTGGTCTACACTGTGTCCTGGCATCCATGGCTGTAGTCCTGGCTCTTTATCTGGACACACTGCAGGGGACAGGATATAGACAACACTTCACTTCCATCCATGTTTTTCTAACTTAATAAATTAACAGTACAGTACTTCAGGCCAATTTCATTTGCATCTTGATTTGAGGATTATTTCATTTGATTTGGTTATGACACCAATCAGTACCTTTAACAACTATAGTTACAGTTTGCTTTTGGGATTAACTTTCGACATAAAGAAACACATGAAATATTATACCAAGAAATTAATATAACATAGTTGTTGGAGAGCGATCAGGGAGGCAGTGGAATGAAACCAGGAGGCAGGATTTTTACCCCACTTTTCGATACTTTTAGAACCAATTACATTTCTCAAAACATCCTGTAGCTGCTGTAGCATTTATCAGGCTGTATCAACACCTAGATGGAATCTTTTACAGCTGGGAAAATTGCTTTTTACCGTATAAATCTGAAACCTAAAATTGCTGGGCATACATACTTTTTATTGTTTAGTTATTTCCCTTTGGAATAAAACAGTGTAAATGAGCAGCAGGGTAAAAAACGGGTTTGAAACAGCCCCTCAAAGTACATCAATCAGCTTCTCTCTTGACACACTATTTTCATGGCAAAACTCCTAGTGGCACGGGATGCACCAATATATTCATATCTAAAAACAGTACACATAGATCTACCTATCTCCTTTAATTGATGGCAAACAATTGGTAAAAGAAAATTCTTGATTCCGTTGAAATGCTGAGAGAAAAATGAGAACAAAAATTGGGAAATTATATAAAACAATGCAATTGTAAGTTCATCAAATCCATCAAACATGACAGTCGCGTAATTAGCGTGTTCGACTACAGGTTTGTCAATATGTTCTATGCTATCAGATTTTTTTCATTACTTAAATTTCTTCCTAATCTGTAACCTTCTCAGCTCCCAAACAACCTAAATTGGGATAAAATAGCACACAAGGTTATTGGATTGCTCACTCAAGAGTAAGTGACTGATGAACCCATTTAGTTTGTGTCTGTTATTATCAGGATAGCACTGTGAGACATTGTGTGTGATTCTGTCCAATAAAGTTTCAATCCTATGCTTTCTGTTGTGTTTGAGTGTGTATGTGTGTGTGTGTGTGTGTGTGTGTGTGTGTGTGTGTGTGTGTGTGTGTGTGTGTGTGTGTGTGTGTGTGTGTGTGTGTGTGTGTGTGTGTGTGTGTGTGTGTGTGTGTGTGTGTGTGTGTGTGTGTGTGTGTGTGTGTGTGTGTGTTGTGGTTACATCATCTCCCTGCCGCCTAATGGATCAATCATTGGAATTGACTGGCCAAGACCTGAATGGTCAAGGAGATTTCCCAGAGGGCAAACACAGATTGATAGACGGTAACGTGCAATCAGCTGGTTTTCTGATGTCTTTGCGTGACTGCTGTTTGACTCTGGAGGACTCAGAGTGTGTGCAGAGCTGTAGGCTGCCTTGCAATTTCTCTAAGACACAAACCACTACCTTCTCAATCACATAAATAAGTCAGCCGACCTAGCATGTTGAGTCACCAGCATTACACTGGCTCTCTGTCATTGGACTCAGTTGTTGTTTTGGGACAGTAGTTGCATCTTAATGTGGAAACTGAGACTGGTTTCAATCCTAACTTCTTCACTTTTAACTATCTTAACTAAAAGTAGACATTGCAACTTTACAATGTGGAAATAGCTCATCACAATAGGCTTCATTACACCCGGGTTGCCAGGTATGTGGTTTTTGGCTAGTTTTTTAAGTGTTGCTGCAGGTTGAAACATTTTTTTTGCAGACGGAACAATAGCAGGGAGATAGTGAATCATGTCTCAAGTTGCATCTCTAGAAACAGTATTTAGCTGTTAATCATATTCTCAAAATCATGTTTTCTAGAGTTAATAAGATGTGTATATATTTTCAATGTTTGACCACATCATACATTGTATCCATGGTTTATGTTTGTGGTTTATCTTGTCAATGAGTCATTATCTCTCGTTTCGTGTGAAATGAGTGGATTATTTTGGTGTTTCAGCTGAAATAAGGTATTGAAATAACTACAGTAAATTACATTAAGTAAGTATGCATATGTTACAGGCATGATGGAGGACGAAAAAACTAAGAGAAGAAAAAGAAAAATCAGCTGTTTGAGCATCAGAAAATTAGTCACCATGTTCACAGAGCAATATTTTATTTATGCTAATGTACTTTAATGTACTACAAATGAATGTACTTAATTCTTTTTTCTTCTTTTGTTTGGTTGGTTTTGTCATGCAGACCTGGCAACCCTGCCCTGAGGGTTGAATATTCATCACATGATGAAGGCCAATTCATGCTTCTGCATCAAAGCTACGACGTAGATATGAACGTAGCCTGCGCACAGGGCCGATCTTTCAATTGCACTATGGCGGTAGAGTTTTTATGCTGAAGTTGAGTGTCTTATGGTTTCTGGTCAGAATATTTAAAGTTCTCTGGTTCTGCAGTTGCATCTGGGGACTTAAAAATGTACATTTGTTTTTTTTTCTTTAGTTTTTGTCTCTGTTGACTTCAGAACAGTGTTACAAGCAGTTTGTGTTAAAATTGGAGCAGATAGATGTTGATGAGCAATTACTAGCAGCAACAAAGAAAATGAAGACATACTTAGGTGGTACCAGCAGAGAACTCAGTGTTTTGAATGGTTTGTGGCTTGTGACTTGAGGGATCTGGAGCTGTAAAACACAGGCCATGTGAGGAGTTCCCACTGGGATGCTCCTGATGGCTCCACAATGTTTTAGCAGTGTTTGTTCTGTACTTAACTCTCATTGTCAAAGTACACCCATATATGACCACATAACTGAAGTTCCATTTTAAGACCATTTTTGAAGATTATGTCTTCTTCTGTCATCTGATCTCCGGAGCTCAGACAGACAGACCATCAGGTTCTTGCGACCCTGGTTTCAACACTATGAGAAATCATGCTGGTTCAACACGTCTTCCTTTAAAACTTTTGGTGACCACTTTGTTTCTTAGAAAACTTCAATGCAGCAAGTTGTTTTGCTTCCTCAGATCTGTGCCTTAACACAAACCTCTCTCTAAGGCCTGTGGGCAGCTCCTTCAAACTCACTGTCAGCTATGAGTTTCATGGTAGAAGCATCGAAATGCTTAAGTCAGAGTGGTATAACAGTTTTTCTTAAATCAAAATGAATTCAGTTCTCATTAGGGGGTTATTGAATGTAGACTAAGGAGGAAAAATAAGAAGCATAAGACATAACACAATGGGGTAAAAAGTGACAGGGTCTGAGTACTTGAAACCAATGTATGCTACTTTACATGTACGTTTCTGCATGTTGATTTGTCGCCGCAAAATCTTGGCTTGCCTCAACTTCCTTTTCCTTCCTCTCTGCTTTGTCATATTTTTGTTTTATAAAACTGCATTTGAACCTTATACAAGGACTTACTCATGTGCAAGTTTCCACCACCAAGCACAAAAGGATACATGCACAAAAATGGAAAAGCCGTACGATAAAACCAGAAGCAATAGAATATGCAGTAAAAAGCCTAATCAGCATCCGTTCACACACATTTTTGAATGAGCGTCTGAAGTCAGTGTGGCTGCCAGCTACTGGAGTTTCTGACAGCTGGGAGTAAAAACTGCTGAACCTGCCGCTTTGCTTTGCTTTGGTTTAAATTCTTTTGTAATCCAACATCACAATGACCTGAGAATGAACTCCATCAGATAAACACCAAGCCAGGTGAGTCAGGGAGACTTAAACCTCGAAATAAACCAGGGGAAATCAAGACTTTAAAGAATTATATCTACTCTTTTAACTAGTCCAATTGCACACAAGAACAGGAGAATAACTGAGAGAGAGTGTTTGTGTAATTATCTTGAGAAACTGTTCTTTCATTGGTATGTCTGCAAAAAGGGATAAAGACTTTGCATATCAAGACTCCGAACAAAGCATTGTCTATGAGGAAAAGATGGAAGGCGAGGAAAAGATCCCATAGCAAACTAATAACAGATGCTCATTCAGTCTAAACACCCCACTGCCACATTTTTTGTGTTCAACAACTTTGCCTGTAGTTTTATCCATCTGCGAAAAGTTCAAATTTGGATTATTGTTCTGACTTCTAACAGAAATGCTCTGAATGCTGTCATTCAGAGAGCACCAGAGATCGCTGATGTTTGTTAGTAACACGCGGTCTACAAATTGCACACATGATGCCTGCACTACTCTTTGCCATTACTCAGACATGCAAACAACCACTTGTCACACATCATCATTGTCAGCACTTGTATTAAATCCTCCCTGATTTCTTCTCTGTACCTCATCAAACATTTCCAGTTAAGTTTTTTTCAATTTCAGTCAGATGCTTATGGTCTATAATGATAAATATTAATGTTGCTAATTTCACTGGTTAATTGCCACTGGTTATTAACCCTGTCATATAAAGCTAGAAGAAATCAAAAAATAATATGTCAGAGTTTAATTCATAAGATTTTTTATAAGAGAAAAAAAGACAGAAAGAAAAAAGAAAGGGCACTGACATGTGTACAGTGCACTATAGATGAACCCTGCAATATGTTTCACATATTTTGCACATTTGCATCTACATATCTCCTGCTGAATGTGTATGAGGATTTTATCTTCATTTACTATAGAAAATCCTCATTTGCCTCTCTGATCCCTCTTCGATGTATTCTCTTGCTGTTCGCCTTTCAACAGCCTCGTTTCCACACTGGAATCATTCACATTTCAGTTAATGAAACTGTAAAGAAAATCAATCATCCCAGCAGCTTTAGAGGTGACCATATTAACATCATGACTCTAGACTCTTTTGTCTGTTGGGGAGCTGGTCCATCACTTGAAGACGTCAACAACTAT
This sequence comes from Limanda limanda, assembly GCF_963576545.1. Taxonomy (NCBI): domain Eukaryota; kingdom Metazoa; phylum Chordata; class Actinopteri; order Pleuronectiformes; family Pleuronectidae; genus Limanda; species Limanda limanda. The sequence goes on along the minus strand of NC_083638.1, from coordinate 31,947,445 downwards.
TGGATTATTATTTTTTGCATCCCCCTAGACCTCTCTCCGTCTATGCATTGATGGTTGTCCCTGATTTTATGTTACTTCTAAGTGATAAATGATGTTGATCAATATGCGTCACTTTGTGTGTAGAAAGACCCACAAGACCACAGATGGTCAGAAAACACTTAAATACTCTATATTTTACTAACAACTACAAAGCTGTTTGCGATTATCACTGGAGTAACTGCAAAGCTCAACTGTGTTTGAAACTTCGTCTCAGTGAGACAGAGACGAGTGAACTGGTTGTATTTTACATTGAGACCAGATATAATGAGGAAAGAGAAGTTGGATTTACAGCAACATTGTTGAGGCAGAACAACAATCTGCCTCTTTTCAAAGAACAATGTTAGTCAGAATTTTGGAGTTTCAATTATTTTTTCCCCTGGTGTCATTGCTGGAATCAGTCCAAAATACATTGATCTTTATTTCAGTGAGTGTGTTTGTGTGTTTTTGTGTGTGTGTGTGTGTGTGTGTGTGTGTGTGTGTGTGTAATAACGCCAATAAAGGTTTTCCTTTAACTCTGCAGGTTAACACTGTGAACAAATCCCTGCCAACTGCCTACTGTAGATTATAACAACATTATAATGGGACAAGATGTTGCAGCTTAATGTATTAATTTACTGTAATTGTGATGTTAAGTAGTTTGTTTGTACTTTTTCAAATAGTCTCTCCTGTAGATAACATTGTATATTCCTATATTATTTTGCCTGATACATTATGGAGAAAAATAATTGTGTTACCTGTGTAGCGTAAATGCCTGTAAATCCCATGTGGGCACAGGTGAATACTTATTTTGAAATGTCCACATTATATTTTCATGATTTATTTTTGTATCCACATCATTTTAAATGGCAATTTTCTGGAAGTATAATTACTGATATTTTTCTCAAGTTTGATTTATTTTCATATATCAACATTAATGACCTCTTATACTACCAATATACTACAAGGGAAACATGTTGCCGTCTGGATTATGTTCAGTGACGACATTGTTTCCAGTGAAGTAGGAGCTAGAGTCCTTTATGTGGTGAGGTCAAGGAAATACCAGGGTTTTGATTAAATGTTAATAAAATAAATGCATCCTGTCTGTGCTTGTGGTCACTGTTGATTTTTAAAATATTTAACTCCCACCACATTCTTTTCTTTACCTTAACCAAGTGCTTTGGCTTACCTGAACATAAGAATTAATCCTCATTTCCAAGCAAAAAAAGCATTAACTTTGTTTAAAAAATTCATCGTAGCACATTAGTAGCATATAAACTTATTTTTGTTGCAAAATACAGAGAAATAAATGTTTTGATTTTTCAGGGGTAAACTTAACACAAATCTGTTTCTGGAAACAGATTACATCGGGATAAGTAGGAAAATATGTTAAACTCAAGTTCCACTCACTAGATTTTTCTAAAGTTTTCTGTTGCATGTCATAGTATTTTATATGAGGAGATCCTGAGATGTGGTAAAAAGCGATTTGTTTTGGCAGGGCTAAAGTTCAGCCCTAATATCCCTTCATTTGTATTCCACATGTTTCCAGCAGAATATATACACACAAGCTTACCTTCTGTAATCGAAGAACTCTCATTCAGGGTAAGCGCTGCAGGGCTATAGTTTCACATCAAAATGATGCATTCGGGGTGTTTAGTGGACTAATCCATCACAGCTCTTGACAGCCGCTGTTGTTTAAATATGAAGCAGATGCCACAGGCGCTACGTTTGGGTGCACTTCACTGCAGTTTTTTTACTGAAATAATTTGCAGTGATGAATAAAACACTGATCAACCAGCCAGGTTGTCTGTTCTGCTCTTCTTAGTAAATCCTATTAAAGACCAAAACCAACAACAACTGTAAGCTACCAGGTACTATCTATGCACTCTGTCTGATAAAGCTCTAACATGTTTTGTATTGCATGTTTAAAAAGGCCTCTGAATATATTTTGTGTGATTTCCCCAATATTATGTTGCAATGTAGGCCATTTGAAAAAGTTGCTCAGTATTTTATCAGTAGGATCATGCACCACAGACTGGGTAAGGAAATCAGAAACTGGTCAGAGTATCTGTTCATACTTGATATGAACACTTTATATGTACTGTATATAAACACTCAAGGTCTTTGACTCACTCACTCACAATGTGTCCCTTCGTGCTTCCACAATGCATCTTGGCTGTGTCCACATGTGTGCTAAGAGATGTCCATTTGTGCTTGGATCACTAAGGATGTTAATCTGAACAGGGCCAGAGAAGCAGACTCACCTTGTTTACGTTGTCTCCTCATCGCCACTTCATTCAGTGTCTCCACATGACACATTTTGGCCAAACTCTCTTAAGAGCTTAAATGTTTCCACTTATTTTTTTCCCAATAGTGATTCTTAGTTCCCTCGGCCGCAGATCACCTGCCACACTTATTTCCTCCATTTTCCTTTGCCTGCCATGGCTCTTCTCTCTGCAGCTCGGCTCCACAATGTAGCAACGTTTCACGGTTTGCAAGGTTACAATACACTACCATGTTTAGGCTCTTAGTCAGTTTCTGTGCGTGAGTTCTGAATTAGTGTCCACAATGATCCATTGAGCTCAACAAATCTGTAGACACAGGCCCTTTTCACAAAGCCAGTATGATGTGAGAATACTTTGCTGTTTTGTTGAAAGGATGCAATTAGTGGGGGGCATTGTTGTTCTGTTTTCAAGCCAAATTGACATCTGAATGAAATGGAGAGCTGGATGACGACTTTTACATGTCCCACTGCTGATTCTGGCTTGCTGTCTAAAATCACACACTGGGGCAGCAATATGTTGCCTTTGTTTGGTTCAGTGTGGCACAATATGTCTGTTTAGAAGGGGGTGAAGAGCAACATATGTGCCTTTATTTAGTTTCTGTCCACCCGATAAGCATTAGTCCAATATTCACTCTCCCTTCAGCTCTGATTTGAGTAAATATTTACACAAGTTCAGCAGCTAATCTAACTTTATTTATTATTCTTCTGCACGGTGCAGGACAGGTGTACAGCCATGGTTTTTAGCCACGACTCAAAGTGATGTTGATAACATACACTCTTACATTTTATATTATATGTAATAGCTTTTTACTGTGATATAGTAAGACATAGCTCATGAGCCATCGAGCAATTGAATTACTGAAATAATATATCTTCACGAGTATAGTTCTGTAACAGGTAGAGGCCACTGAGCATGCTCAGAATAAACCTTCACTGCTTACATGCTGAGAGGATGACTGAATGTTGAATGATGATATGAATATTAATAATATCTCAATTTTTTTCCTTCTTTCTTTATTTGAAGGTCACCATTATAACAAAATAGATTTTTTTCAAGCCAAGACATTCTTTTACCATCTCTGTCATTTTATGTTATCTTTTCCTTTTCTTTTCTACACTCTGAGTAATGTGAACCGGTTTTATGACACTGATTCATTGGATGGTAGAATTTGAATAGAAAACATCCCTCACTCACCTGCTTGGATGCTGGGGAGCAGCAGAGCTGCCAGAAATATGGCACATGTCTTCATCTCTCTCAGCCGCTCCTGACCAACTTCACTCTTGAGGCCTTCAAAGGTTGCTTTAGACCTCCCAGTGGGATTCGGGGGGGGGGCTGCAGAGTGGTAAGTGCCAAGTTGACTGTGGGAGACCACCAAAGTCACCTAGAACATCACATTGAAATGCAGAGGACTCAGCAAGACATGTTCAAATCGCCGTTTGTCAAAGACTCCCTAGTTCACAAGCGTGGCGGGAGGTGTGTCACATCTCTTCACAGCTATGTCACGCAGTGCAGGAGTCTTCAGAACTCATGCTTTAGCTTTGAGTTTTATTTTTATTACATGTAAAATTTCAGATTATCTTACTATATGCAGGGGAGACACACATCAAATCATTCCACAACACACAGGTTTTCAAAACATACACAAAAGAGATGAAGCCCAAATTCCCTGCAGTTGATAGCTGAACTTCAGTTATCAGCATGGTGTGTTTGAGTCACTGTCTTTCTATGGACACACATGCTAGAACCTTTCAGCAGTGATACTTTACATTAACAATGAGTCCTGCTTTAATTCTGCCTCACACTACTGCTGCACTCAAAGCAGTATATATATATATATATATATATATATATATATATATATATATATTGTTAAAACCCAAATTTTTCTTTTGGAAATAATAAACACAAAGATAAAACCACATCCTTATCAAGATGACCATATAATGGCAGAATAGGGCCAGTTCTTTCTGTTCCACAAGTTACATGTCTAATACAAATCTCTATCATTTTTTCTGACGAGTGTAATGACAATTTTATCTAACAATGAAACACATTATTACAAATTACATTTCTCTCCCTGTCATTTTTAAATTCAAAACTGTTTTGTATTGGTGTAAGATCACAGATATCAGATATAACAGGAGTATTGAACTGACACAATGGTCCTGAGTCTGCTGGGACTTTTTGCCTTAACTCAGAATCAACACTAGTGGACGTGACTGTAGTCTTACTGTCAAGCATGTGACTGAGGCTTTCCCAAACCTGCTCAAAATAAACAGGATAGAGAAGGCAAGAAATGTAGTGTGCTGTGTTGCTCTCGTATTCACACACTCAGAACATTTACTAGAGAAGAAGCTACACCGTGGAAGTTATAGGAAAGATAAAAAGCTCAAATTATTCACATGCAAGTTTGTAACCTAATAAAACAGTCATAATGTTGTGCTTTATAATTACTTATTTAATGATTTAACAATATTTACTGCAGATTAACTTGTTGCTTTATGCATGACCAGAAAATTGGCTCAATTGCTGTAGAAGACGTGACAACCCGATGCTGTCTTTAATTTAATTATCTCATGACATGCAGAGAGCTCAGTGAGACGCTGGGAGCGTAAAGGAGCGCTAAAATAGTTAATCATCATTTACTGTACATTCTAATTACCTTTCGGTTTGACTATGGGTTACAGAGTTAGTCTCTGTGCTCAGTCAGCTGTGACAGTCAGCGGATTTACCTACACACAGAAAAACAGTTTACACTCATGCTGACTTAATGAGCAAGACAGAGACTTAAATTTCATTCAGATAGTTTGCTGGACTTCATGCTGCTCATGCTGCTTGTCCCTCTGTTATTCTTGCCAACACGTTTCACCTGCAGTCCAGACATCTGCTCATTATGAATACAAGTGTATGCATATGTTAATCTGGCTGTGAGCACATTCACAGGTCACAGCTGTGTAGTAATCACTGGGAAACATTTCACCCAGGTAATCTCCTCTGCAGATTGGAATCATATGATTATCCTGTCTAGCAGCAGATAAATCCCTGAGCTGCAGCGGAAACCAAAGAAAATGAAAGATTATATTTCTTCCTGCTGGCAAAGATCCAACTTTAACAATTAGGAAAGTTGCAAGTGTCCCAGTTACTTTAAATACTTTAACAGTAAAAGTACTATTATCAGAATCACAGTGTTTATATAATTGTGTCTCTAAGGTGGTTGAGAGATGTACAGGACTGGCCGGAGTCTCTTGAAAACAAGGAAAAGTTTTTATCTATATGCTAATTTCATTCTTAGAAACAGTAGAAAGATGTTTGCTGTGACTAGAGGACTCACAGAGCACTAATATTGCCACATTCATGGGCAGACTGTAAACATTCAAGACTAAATCAATTCCAATAAAACCGACGGTTGTTAGATTATATTCATGAAAAATAAATAAAAAACTACAAAATCTATGAGAAAGACATAAATAGCGCCCTGCTCTTCAGTTACTAGTAATTAACACACTGACACACTGTGCACAAAGGCTAAGAGTCATCAGTACATTCTAGTGGATCACTGTTTATTCCATTGAAAACATGGCTGCAGCTGGAAAATCTAAACCAGTCTCTGCAGTTTCCTAGTGGTTGAAAGAAGTGATGATGATGCAGTAACAAACATGCTTCAGACTGATCCTGAAAGGATACGAACACACTTCAGGTATCATAGTCAAACACGATGTAATTTCAAATCCACTGTAGATACTTGCACTGTTACATTATGAGGTTATTTTGTTTTTGACTGGGTTCAGGGATTTGCTTATATAAAGCTGCATTCTCCAGAGTAATTTTGTACATTGATGAAGCCATTTATGTGGAACACTTTGAAGTTTCACTGCACTGATTGTTAGCTGCATTTATTTCTGTGGTTGTGAGATTTTGTAAACACCTTGAGGAACTGGAGTGACCCACGCATCAGGTGGTGTGGGAGTAAATGTGGGAGTGATTACTGTTCAAGGTATCATTGCTTACTCTCCCATTGATGCATTATGAGTGTGATTATCTCACGTGGGGGTGTCACATGTTTCCTTCCCAGGGCCAAAAGGCTCCTGACTTGGCAGGGAAAACAGGCCTAATGAATGAGTTTCTAACTCACAGTCTACAAGGCAGCCTCAGAGGAATACACAACATTTTGATAATTTTCGCCTTTTTAATCTTAAATCTTGAAGAAACCTATAAACAGTGAAAAGGCCAGAAAAAAAAACAACCGGAGAAGAAACATGAACTTGAATTTTTTTTGTGATCAAAGACATTAGGAAACTGTACTGTTAGGTGTCACTAGTCTTTCAAAATCAAACAGCATCTTTCTGTAGCAGCAAACGAACACTGATGTTCAACAAGAGAACCAAAGTGGACTGAATCCCTCCTAAGGGAAGATGACCTGTAAGGGTTAATCAGCAAACTGGGAAATAAAGGAAGAAAACAAGTAAACTACACCATGAAAAAAGACAAAACTAGTTTTTTTCAGATTATCTGGGTCAACTTCTACCATAAACAATCACTCCCATCTGAGATTGGCAGCTGAATGCTTCGGTGTGTTTCATACAAAGTGCTTTTTGAATTGCTCAATGTTGTCTGAGGACGCATCTGAAACAACAATCTTATAACTCCAGCCATATTTTTTGTATCAATGCGGTCAGCTCTCTATGGTTAAAGGAGTGGGTTGTATATTTTCCTTGACCCATTATGATCTAACATTAAAATGGACACTGGGAGAAACAGTCACAGTTTATCGGATATACCAGGTTAGCTAGGGCAGCAAATCGACCTGGATGCAGAGATCTGTAGGATGCTACTGCAGCTTGCATTCTGTCCTGGAGAAGCTCTACAATGGTGGCATGTGCAGAGTTAGTATACGTGTACCAGTAGACTCACAATAGTCACACGTACTAAACACTCAGAGTTGAAATAAACCCAAGTTTGAAATAGTGCTGCTCCTTCACATCAAACGAGTTGTGATGAGGATGTTTAGTTAAGAGGATTTGGACAGGATGACTCCTGAACGCCTCCCAGTGGAAGTATTAGGATAACATCCAACTTAGAAGGGACAATGGGACAGACCCAGAACACTGATGGGGGGGCCATATCCCATCAAGCCTAGACTACTTGATGCATGGATGGGCAATGCACTAATGACTGAAAAGACCGCTTCCTCAGTGTGCTACAGTATCTCTAAAGTTCATCTCAAACCTGATCTTTATGACGTATGTGTCTCAGTATAATAGTCGCCCTATCATAGTCGCGCCTTTACAAAAAGGTATTCTCGAAGAATGAGGTTCCTCTTTGGAAAAGTGTGTTAGTACTTTACAAGAACTCAGACATTACCTTTTATGAATTTTGTACATTCTACAAGTGAAACCTCTTTGACATCAAGCAGTTACAGATGTACCAGACAAGTTGGACTGGAGTTACAGTCACTTGAACCTATATGAGCAAAAATGACATCCACCTGTGTTTTGCAGGTGTGTATTTAAACAACGTCAATCATGTTCCCTAAATCTGAATAATATGTTTGACCTCAATGAGAGGATTACATAACAGGATGGATTTGGCACAATTCAAATCTAAAAGGTTCCATTTCGAACTCGTGCCAAGCGGTTTTCATTTTGGAAGGATGTTTTTGACTTCAGCTAAGGTTTTTCTTATTTGTCCAAGACCAAATACCTCCCTCACCACATAGTATCCAAGAATTGCCTGACCTTATCACGAGGTGAAGGCTCGGAAGAGTTTGCACACACTCGTGCGCAAAAGGAATGTGAAATACTTCATCTTCCAATCAGATGCATTCTGACTGACACACATAGATCACACACATGTGAGCAAAGGCAGGAGCCACTTAAGTGAAGCATTCATGTATGATTAATAACAGAAGCTTGTGCAGTCTTGGCTTTCATAAAGTTCAAATGGATATTTCTGAGCTGTAATGCTGAACCATTGGCCTTCGAGCCACGCAACACTTCACTGTTTATCATTTCTCAGTAAGCATGTCAACATGATTCGAAGCAGCCAGCTGGCAAGTTAGACAGTCTGCAAGACAGCCAGCCAGGAAAAAGGATGTGTTTATGTACTCCATAGAGAGTGTGTGTTTGTGTGTGTGTGTGTGTGTGTGTGCGCGTGTGTGTGTGTGTGTGTGTGTGTGTGTGTGTGTGTGTGTGTGTGTGTGTGTGTGTGTGTGTGTGTGTGTGTGTGTGTGTGTGTGTGTGTGTGTGAGAGGGAGAGAGAGAGTGTTGTGACTGGTGGTCTCACTATTAAAGGCTATGTCATTGCTACTGCTTATGAATTTTGAACTGAATCTTTTCAAGTATTTTTTATTTTGCTTCTCCATCAGGCCTCTCTGACTTATTGCCAGAGCTGTAAACATAGTTAGGCCGAGACAGGTTTGACCAGCTGGATAGTAGAATAAGTCTGTAACAAATCTTGATTAATTGAGATAGTTTTCACTCTTAATTTTAATAGTTTATCTATATTTTTGTCAAGCTGATGATATTATTTGATATCTGAGAACATAATCGACATTATTCAACATTATTCATTCAACATTTAAAGGGCATTTTGAGCTACACAAAGATCCACTGATTCCATATTGTCTAATGTGAAGGTTTGTGTAATCTTTTAATGTGCTTTCAGACATGCAATTAACTCTGGATATTCTCCTGAAATATATCCAGATTCATATGTGAAGATTTATGTCTTGCTGCAGACATTCCCTTGAGCTTATATTGCTAGCCCCCTAGTAAAAACTTTGATTAATGTCCATGTGAGAATACAACAGAAAATTATACTGAATACTCACCCCCAGCAAGTAGCATATTGATGATGAAAATAGAACAGAATGTTGAAAAAGAGGGGCCGTACACTGACGAAGATATCAACTTGAAAAGAATGAGATTCAAGAGCATTTAGTGATAAAGGGAAACGCTGGTGAATTTATACAGCCCAAGCTCCTGCACACTGCAACCTGAATGTTATGTACAGAGCCTTCAGTAGAATAGATTTAAATTCTGAGAACGAGAAACAGTCAACAAACTCAGTGTCAGCATTAACTATTCTGTTTTCATGTGCACTAAGTGTGCACAGAGTGACAACAGAAGATAATAGTTTATTAAAGGTGCTGTTATCTGGCCATCCATTACAACTTACCACTGAACAAATGATGCTGGCAATAATACATGGCTTTACTCCTTTGAGTAAGGAGGAAGAAAATCTGGACGATTTTGGTCTTACTACGTCTTACTTTGTTTCAGTGTGGATTGTAAAATATGATCATATTTCAAAACAGTGCAATTCTTCAGTATGCTATTGCGTAGAAGCAGTAGAAATATGAGATCCATTGTACATTCATGTGAGAGGCAACTCACAGAGATGAAACTGTACGGTAGCTTATGCACTTCCAGGCTCTACTGGTTATTGGACACTTTATGAGCTCAGAGCAACTGTGAAATTTATAAACACAAGCTGGCACTGCTCTGACAAAACTCCCTCTCTCACACAAATACACACACACACACACACACACACACACACACACACACACACACACACACACACACACACACACACACAAACTTCCTAAAAAGGAACTTCTGAGAGAAATTGCCACTTACCCCATCAAACTACTCTGCCTGCCACATAAACAGTGACACAGCAACACACATTTGCCAGCAAGTTAACTGAGGGTGGAGAACATACTAAAAGATGTTTTTATGACTTCCACAGTAACAAAAACTTGCAATTAATCTCTTGCAGAAACAAGCTTTAACTCCAGGAATAGTGTGTAATAATATACCTCTGGGGAAATGTTGGGTGGAGCTCTGTCAGCTGCAATAGCAGCAGCTCTCTTTGAGGTCTAGCTAAACACTGGCCATATGGAGGTATAGGAATTCTGCTGACTACACACACACGCACTTGAACTTTCCAAGTACATTTTTGTCTGAATAAATGTTTTGATCCCTGTCTCATCTAAAGAAAGACAATCCAATCACAGCCTCAAGAGTGAAACGCCATGGCTAGAGATTTGAATAAACTATTCTTCATTCCAGTGAAAGGGGAAAGTCTGATATCCCAGATGATGGGATGTAGATGCCATCACTGTGTTGTTTCAATAGTCTGCTTCTTTCATCTATTTGCGAGCGAGCTACACCAGATGTGTAGAGCAAGTACTGAGGTTCACTCTATCCCTCACAGATCCTAACCCCTTTACAGACCCACACATCCATAAGGGGTCACTACTCTCACTAGTGCCTGCTCCATTGCTGCTACTGAGGTGTGTGGGGGGGAAGTCAGTTGAATTTGCTCTTTTGCTGTTAGTTGAAAAGATGTATAATAAAATGTATAATTTGATTTTCAGCATGGTTGTCAAACTCTTTTGTTTTACTACCATTATTGTGTAAAGCAGGAAAACTAATTTAGTCCTATTTATGTGTTAATTGCTATAAGAAAACGTTGCAACACTTTATCACTGTTCCCCAGTCCATGAATTAATGTGCATATTGTTATTTTAATCTTTATTTGTTTTTATGGACAGGATGAAAATTAAAATTCATTCATTATCTACTCACCAGTATGTCGATGGAGGGGTGGGTAAAGTGATTGAGTCGACAAAAGACTTTAGGAGTTTCAGGGGTAAATAGTGCTTCTGCCAACTTCAATACAATCTAAGTCAATGGTGACCTAGACTTCAGACAACAAAAAGAACCTAACAAGCCCCCACTGCTCGTGTGGTGTCATCCAAGTGTCTGCAAGCTCCGACATTCAAATTCATCTCAAAATGAGGTAATTTACACTGTGTTTATGCCTAAAATTCCACCTGAAGTTGGTAAGCTAGCAGACATAGTCACGTGATAGTGTGTCCGAGGGTCCGTGAACGTGACTCAGAGGAGGCTATCAGAAGACATTTAGGCTTAAAACACAGTGTAAATGACCTTGTTTGAGTCGAATATGAACTTCGGAGCTTGCGGACAATATACAAATGTCTTTGCTTCCCTAATCAGTATCTTATTGGCTTGTTGTGTGTGTTGTTTAAGCCTTAAGCAAAATGTGATGTCATTTTTGGTTCACATTTTTGTTATTATTTCGGAATTTGTTGAAGTAATTTCAACAGTTTTATTTTCACTTGATGCAAAAAATGCACTGCACTCACGTTCTTCACAAAGTCAATGACTAGGACAATGTGCTGCTGACTGCTCACAGTAGTTGACAGGGTATGGGTGGGTCACTGGGGTTAGAGCCAAATTCTGTTGAGGGCCCCCCAAAAACCTTTGGGCAGTCCTGTGTCACACACACACACACACACACACACAGACACACACGCCAGTTTTGATAACAGATCAGCCTCAACGCACATACTCACAGACAGGAAGGGTTTGGTTCAGGTATGCGCGTGTGTATGTGTGTGTTTGAGGGGGTCAGCAGTCTGGATTGTGTTGCAGGAAAATTGTATTTGGTCACATTCTGAGCATGCTGTCCTCAATCTGATCCAGGTACACCTAACAAGGTTAGCATGAGCATGAAATCTACGAGACACAAGAATGTGTGCACACACACACACACACACACGCACACAACCACACACAAACTGTAACATGGAGGAAACGTCACTGGAGGAACTGCCTGTCATGCTGGCTGCACATGCTAAGATATATACACGTGCATGTAGTAAACATGGGGTCTTGCCTCGGCCAATAAGAAAACACAAGGCCACATGTCATGCGTTTAACATGGTCGGCATGTTTTACCAAAAATATTGCAATATTTCCTGCAAAGTTCAGTTGAATAATAATATTGGAAACACATTGCATAATTCAGCATGTGTGAAAATGTCAGAAAAATTAAAGTTCAAACTAATAGGATGTGGTTTACATCTAATTAAAAACCACAGGTGCTAAGGTCAATGAATGGGATGCAGTTTTTTGTTTCACTAGAGAAAAATCTTGTTTTCTTAGATGCTTCGCTGTTCCTCCATCTACACTTAATATCATTACCTGATATGACTCAATTAAATTATTTTTTAAATGTAGTTTGTCTCAAAGTGGAGATGATTTCATTTGAATTTTGTAAATTTGTTCATTTTAGAAGACATCAGGGAGCTCAGTTTTGACACCTACAGGCTACAGTGGAAGATCAGAGGCAGCAAGGTGATCTGAGACTGAATGACAGGCCAACACACTCCCCCTTCAGCTTCCTGTCTGTCGCTTATCCCTCTGTCGCTGCGATGAAATGATGAAACCTCTCAACAGTCACAGTAAATAGGCGGATAGAGATGGGGAGAAATGACCTCATTAACGCTGGTGCTATAGCATCGTCAACAGCATGAAGTGTGAGCCCTGCAGTCCCACTGTGCCATCCCTGCACAGCCCAGAGATTTCACCAGCTAAATATGTAAGTGTGATGAAATTGAAACACACAGGAGAAATGATGAAATCTATTTGACATTAGCAGTGGTTGACAGGAGCGGGGGGCAAGGTACTGGGGTTTGGGGTATTTTTTTTTTATCCTGAATGTTTGAAAGGGCCTTCAGGGTGCCAGTGTTACTGTCAAAATGCTGAGTCAGGAGAGGAAAAATGCAAGAAGATGAAAAACCGCACAGGGAATCAAAAGAGGCGTCTTAGAGAATAGGGGAGATTATACCGTTGAAGTGGTGAAGCATTCAACACGGAAGATAAAACTTGATATGTTAATGTTGCTAAAATGAGTACAGAGCTATGTCCTTTTTAATCTATAAAAAGGTTGAAACCAAATTGTTTTCATTTCTGTCGGAGTGTGGACTGGAGCTTGAGCAACACAATGCCTCTTCTTTTCATTTTAGTAATTTCATTGTGGCCTATCCCAGTCTAGTCCTCGTCAAAGCAGCAAACGTGAACGTAATCACACTCAGTCAGGAGGGGACTGTCACACCATGGAGAGAAAACACAGGTTTTTGTTCCAGGCAAAGCTGAGTACACTAAGGAGGCCACCTTCAAATAGAGAACAGGAGCTGCTCTCTGCCATTAGCCATGTCTCAGTGCAGGATGTAGAGTCCTACAGAGAGGAAGCTTGAGGAGTTTGCATTCTGTCGCAGACCTACAGTTAAAGTTCACATTTTTGCTAAAAACTGAAGACCAATTCAACAGTAAAGGTCATGTCTGGTTTCAGGGTTGAGGTTAGGACATCTTCGTCTGAAAACACTGACACAATCTGACACTCGCTCGCTTTTCCATGTCACATTCAGTTAGGATCAGTGTGAATTTGTTTTGTTATCTAAGCAACACATAAGTGCATCTCGGACATTCTTCCCGTTATTGTGTGATGACCTGGAGGATTGCATGGTGGATGGTGCTAATCGGCTGTGTAAGTAGTAGGTAAATGTGCACTGAAAAATTTATTTTAATTAACGCTCTCTTTGATTTAAAGGCTACTGGAGTTAATGACCTGAGTGTTAAAGTGTGGTGCGAGCCATTGACCACTATGTTTTCGAAAACAGGGAATCATCTGTGCCTCATCCATGCTATTGTGCTTTGTTAGTATGGGTACAGATTTAGACTATATTTGGTGTAGGCTACGTTTCACTTCAGAGTAAGTTAAAGTCTTTGGAATGTAGGATATTACACAAACACTGTCAAATACAAAGAAATGTTCACACTTCAAAGACAATAATCCACCATTTAGATGAATTAAATGTATTTGCTACATCACCTACTTTTACAAAATAGTATAAAGTTAAATATTAAAGACTGATCGCAACAGGACACTTCCTCAATAGCACTCTGAGTCTAAGAAAACCATCCAAAGGATGATCAGGAAAATCTCTGTGTTTCACCGAAAATGTAAATCTGGCTAATGTAGCTAATAGATGGTCATGGTGGCATTTATAACTATATTCCACCCTCACACAGAAACATGCTCAAGTGAAACCAAAATTGTGAAAGCCGTGAAGTGGCTTGTGGTAAACGTCACAAATACTTAGAGAAAGGTAAAGGAAAGGAAGGTAAATGGCAAAAATCTAATCTTACAGAACTATATCAGTTATCACTTCCCATTTTATCAAAATGCTTTTTTCAAACTCGGCAGAATTTTGTTACCCCAGATATTCTGAAACTATCACATTGCAAGTCAAAGCTAAAAGTGAAGACAGACAGGACCTTTCTTATTGAGAATTGGCTCCAGTTCCTGCAGCCTCAGAGAAGCTCTGCACCATCGCAGTTGTGATTAGCAATGCACATTGCAGCAGGTTCCCATTGATGTGCTACATAAATATATAAGCAACTTTTAATTACTTCTTCCAATTAAGAGTTTTCTCCTGGCGAGGCGCAGCAGCCATGCTGAGAGAACGAGAGGAGGATGAGTGTGAGACGGTCGTAGAGTTGACAATCTCGGGGGTTCAAAGAGAGAGACCTGCTGTGCTCAGACAGGCAGTCATACAGATACACCACCGCTGTGCTGCTTCACTCTTAACTAGGACAGAGCCCCCAACAACAAAACCCAGCATCTAGGCTACAGCCTCACTTTGAAGAGCTATGAACTATGACACATTGACACATGCACACATAATAACAAGTCCCAAATTTAAAGATGCCATTACATGAAACCATGACACTATTTTGGGTCTGCGTGCTTTTTAACTAACAGACGTTCAGTGTATTTGCATTCTGCATGTCTTATAAAGAGGCAAATTCTCCCATGTGTCAGGTGTGCCACTCAGCCCTAGGCTCATTGTTTCCTAAGCCATAAAAATAGCACACAACAAAATAAGTCAAAACCAATAAATCAGGACTGTTTCAGCCACATATTGTATATTGAGTCAAGCAAATCCTCAGCGACATGCAGCAGTGCAGTGCTGATACTGGAATCAGGGGGACAAATGTCGATGTAACTCAGCACGTGCACACAGGACAGGTTGTTGTTGTTCAAACTGCTGCTGAGTGTCTTACTCTGTCCTCTGCAAGACAAACTTTCATTTCACTGACCGGGGGCAACCGATGGAATCTGCTGCAGCTGCATGCGCATTTTAACCCTGACACAGCACAAGTGTTTCACAGCTCCTGGTCTGTCTGTCTGTCACTCTGCCTGTCTGTCACTCTGCCTGTCTGTCACTCTGCCTGTCTGTCATTCCGCCTGTCTGTCACTCTGCCTGTCTGTCAACCTGCCTGAGGGTTGTCACACATTGAGGTGACATTAGAACACTTATTATTAGCTCTGGTTTCTATGGGGCAGCAGGTTTAGCGTCTTGATCCCTGCTCTCCTGACAATTAGGTAGGACAATTAACTAGAGAAAAGCTAGACATCCTTACAAAAGGAAATTGATTTTGCATGTGGTGGCCACAGACAGCTGCTCTCTCCTTATCCTTACTGACTGATTCTTCTCTAGTTTTGTGTTCTGCAGGTGTCCTTGTCACTACTGGTAGAATGAAACGGTACCTGTAGCCCAATCAGGTTGCACAGGTAGTCCAGCTCCTCCTGGATGACACATCCATATGTGGGGTTGCAAGAAGGTTTGCAGTGTCTCCCAGCACAGTTTCAAGAGCAGGTATCTGCTCCTTTGTGCGAAGAGGAACCGGAGGAGCATGGCCAGAGTCCTACACAAGGACCTCCAGCAGGCTACTGGTGTGCATGTTTCTGACCAAACTGTCAGAAACAGACTCCATGAGGGTGGCAAGGGTAAGTACTTTCCTGTAACAGCTGGGAGCTCTATTTTTTATTCAATGTTACTGAAACAGAAGACAGTGCTGCATTTGTTGGACATTGTTTTCACTGTGGGTTAACCTACAGTTGGTGCTTAAGTGTGTGTTTACAGCACAAGGATGGTTCATGTGGAATAGAGTCAAAATAAATGTGTTCATGGTGTTTAAGGAGTAAGACCACAACACAACATAACATAACAGTGGAGCACCGTGGAAAAAAAGAATAATGTTTTTCAGGTTTTGGATACACAGACAATGCTTAATGGTAGCATCAGTTAATTGTTGCTTCAGGTCTTTTCATAGAATGTATTGATAGTGAGAAAAAGAAAATCATAACAGAACATTTAACAAACTGACCATCTGTTTATTTAATTCCCTCCAGGAGCTGCATGAGGAACACGACTTACATGCTTGATGTGGAGCACGACTAAACAGCTAACAAATCCCAGCTCCTGATAAATGACTCCCGACACAGCAATGAGGTACTCTGATAACTTTCCTGGAAACATCGCGGCTGTTTTTTAATAAGATCGCCTCTCCTCAATGTGCCCTGTTTCTATGGCGTCTGTGCCAAGTGGTCCAACATTTAAAAGTCAGATGAGAGGAAGGTTTAAAAAGAAGAAAAAAATACACACACATAAACACACTAACTCACACAGTCAGCAGTGCCAAAGAACACTATATTAGCAAGTCCAATGTGCGAGGGGGAAATGGTTGGTCTGTTGAGCTGGCTTGTCACAAGCAGAAGATGGAACATTTTCCTCTATTCCTCTATTAATCTGACTAAATCTCCTCTGCTTGACAGGTTTGTTGATCTTTATACTTGTAATGTGTAGGCCCGGCACATCACTTATCCATAATGTATAACATATCCCGATGCCTTATACACAACCAAAGCATAACCACTGGGGACACATCAGTGCTTCTTGACAGGACAGCATATGAATCCATGAAGCCAAACACATTTGCACATGCAACGATTTCTGTGCCTTGATACAGCTTCCATACTAATCACTTAGGAATCCATAGATTTGACTGTAAGTACAACACTGCACAAATTGTTCTGTGTATAACTACATCTTCCTTAGCTGTCTTGTTGTGCACATAACTACCACTCTGAAGTATTTTCATTGTCCATGTAGGGATTGATCCTTAAGAAAAATGTATACCTCAGAAAAGATGGTGTTTGCTGATGTTCACTCGCCTTAAAAAACATTTTGATGGTTGGAATTTAATCTGATGAACTTCAGTTGGTTGTTAAGAACATCAGAGCACTGCTGGATGTCATTTAACAGAGCCCACCTGTTCCTTAAGCTGCAAAATGCTGAGTTACAGGAAGAGAGTATTTCTGAATAAATATGTGCACTCAAGAAATAAGCTTCTCTGAGCCTTCTACTTGGTGTTACTATTATGTTATAAGGTCTGCCAATAGTGTGCTCCATCAAACTATCAATCCTTATGAAACCATTCAAAGCAATCGCATGCCAACTTGTCCAAACACTACCTGTTGACTGATTGGAACTGAGAGCAAGACCAGTGACAAGTGTGTTATTACACTAACCAGACAAATGTGTCTTAGCATGGACACAGGAAACTGTAAGGCACCCCCAGGGCCAAAGGTTTCCTGATTGGCCCTGCTGATCCCAAAAACACCATCCCAACCTGCTACTGTATACTGGGAATGTGCTCAGTTGCCTTGAGATGCAGTCCAAGCATCAATCACCCAAATTCAATCAAATTTATAAAGCCCTTATTCACAATTCACAATTTGTCTCATAGGGCTTAACAAGGTGCAACGTCCTCTCAAACCATACAGTGTGTGGCAACAGTTATATGCTCGAGACACAGAGACCACCCAGTCCATTACTGTAATATTACTACTCTGCCTCATGGTTTATGTCTGTTAGTTTGTGGTGCTTTGATTAAAACATTTATACCACTTGTGAACTACAATATAAAATTTGACCAAAAATCTTACCATTTTTAATTGCATTTCACATCTTTGTCAATAGATGAAAGCTCGTGTCACTTAGATAAATCATCACATAACCTAAGAATGTCATTCAACAGTCTCCTTGGTCTTTCTCAGTCTGTCACAATGCCTGCATGTAAAGATGGATGACATGACTAATCCCGAGAGGTAAGCCCCCCGGTGCTGTGCTGCAGTAGAGGTCATAAACCCCGCCCCCTCAATGTTAGCAAATGGGACAAAAAAAACTCGTATCATCAGCTGGAATGGTTACATCTGTATCTGTGCGTAGATTTTGATGCAGGGCCTTCTCTAAGATAAGAAATTAGAATACTTAAGTTAAGTTTCATTCCTTGTTTTGGTTTATACATTTAGTTCAGTTTTCACTCATATTTTCTTTCAACGTTTACTTCTTATCACGATCCCATCTAAATTATGTTAAAAGCCACTAACCCATTGCCTAGAACCCATCATTCATCATTTAGTTCATCATTAATGAGCTCTCTGGGTTTTATGTGTTAGTTTTTGAGTCAATCGAAAAACCAAGCTAGCTGAACGGTGTTTAAAGTAGCTCACTCCACCTGCACCACAGGATTTGTCTTCAGCTTCCCAGAGGGCAACACTGTAATTGCTGTAATTTATACAACCTGTAATTTGATTTCATTCATATGGCCAGTGCCAAAGATGCATGAATTATTGATATAAATTCCTTTGCTTGGCTCACTCTGTGTGTCCTCTACAGGGGACTACCCCTCTCAGTGTAAGTTACTGATGCAGAACACTCTGATTCGGTGTGCTGTTTATGATTGCTGCATCATTCATATGAAGGCACAGACTGGGAGCTCAAACACGAGTTCTGAGATGAAAATAGATAGAAAATGAATAAGGCAAGACTCAAGCTTATGTTCAGTTCACAGCTGTAACCATGATATGCGGAGGGAGGAGAGTGCAGCAGAGTTCCACTCTTACTGCAACAACCCCAAGTTCAACCTTTATGGGGACACGTGATAGCAAACTGGCCAACTGTATAGAGGTGGTCCTTTTCCCATCATGGATTTTCACAACAAAAAAAAAAATGTTTTGAGTATAGTGGGCAGTGTGCACCCAAATAATGCATGTGCTACTGAGATCAAAGCTGCACCTGCACACTAGAGTTGTGCCATCAACACACTTTAGAACACATTAGTGCAGCTTCATCATTTCAGAATCATGTCTACATCAGGATAACTCATTTGAACAAGTAGACTTGACAAAGTCGATAAAGAATTATGCTCTGAGAAATATACATGCAAGCCTCTCTGAGAACTTGTCACAGTGGTACTTTGAGCCGAGGGCTAATATCACCAAGCTAACATGCAAACATCAGCAGCTAATGTTTTATCGCTGATGCACTCACCAAAGAAACTAAACACACACACACACACACACACACACACACACACATAATTATCGAATTTGCAGAGGAATTACAAAAACCTTGTAAAACTAAATTGTTCTTTTCCCACTTTTGCAGGGTAGAAAAATAACTGAAGAAAAATAACAAGAGCGTAAGATTTCTGAAGGACCTGCAGTGCTTTTAAAAGCTTTGCTTAATTCATGTCTGAGACTGAAGTATAAACACGGAGGCAAAACCACTGGTCGCATGAAAAACATAGACTTGGGATAGACTCTATGTCGTGTGTATCCATGTATGAGCCACTTTACACCAATGACTACCCCGGTGTGGTTGAAAGGTTAGAGAGCACTGCTGCTTCAAAGGCAGGAGGATGGTGATTTTTCTAGAAAGAAAATAAACCACACATAAAACCATCATGTAGATCTAAGAAAACACAAGAGGCTGATGCTATACCGTCGGTCAATGTGTGCAAGTCTTAGAAACGCAAACATCTGAAAACACAGTGCAGATTGTAGGGTGCTGCAGGAGAAGCTGCCTGTCTTTCACAGGGCCAGTAAATCTGAACAATCAAGACAGGAATGACTGGTGCGAGGAGGATCTTCAGAAACAGACGTCAATCCTTTCAGCATCACACTAAATCACTGCACTCACTTCTTAGAAAGGTACGACAGTTACTTTACATTACCCATTCCTCTCTCTCTTTGTGTGTGTGTGTGTGTGCGCATCAGCTGTGTGATGACAGAGTTTTACGTTCCTTCTTGTTCATTAAGAACACAAACAGTACATATGTACAGTGTGTGCACACACTCATCAGTGACATACTGGAGCCTAAAATCCTCTGCCACGTGTTAGTGAATGAGAAACAACTCAACACAGCTCCGAACCAGATGTTTAGCTTTAACTCATAAAACATCTTGGAAACTATGGCTGTGTATTACCAACAGTCGCTATACATTATCACTAATGTTTTAGAGTAACACACAATACACAATGAGAAACGTTATATATGACTTCCTAGTTTTGCCCTCGCTCACAGTAAATCCTGTAGAACTATGGCCAACCAGTAGCAGCCGTCGCGGCAATGACAGACAGAATCTTTTATGGTTTTTAATAAAGACAGAGCCCACAGCAGACTTGAAAAACACAAGCTCCTGACTCTGAAGTCAGACCACAACTGTGGGGCTTTGATTTTCATATTTTAATTAACAACCAGGTCAGTGAACAGTACCTTCTCTACCTCATATTAGATTCAATGAGGGATTTAAAAACGCTTTGGTTTTGATATGCAGATTCAGAACTTGAGTCAGGATAGGTAAAATTCACTCAACTTCTGAACTGACCCTCAGATCAATTTAAACTGTTCCATCTGCCCCCAGCTACCCCAAGCAGTTAATAGGAGCTGTAAACTTAGGTGAACATTAAAAGCTGTGAGGCCAGTGTGAGTGTAACACCTCTCTGAACTGGCCAGACAACTGACAGGTCCAAAAAAAAACATAGGTCATGTCATCTAAATGAGACCCAGAAACATTAACAGTTGTTTGACGATGTTTGCCGCTTGAATTGCTTCATCACTGAACTATAATTGAGGTAAAACTAAATTTGAGGCATCATAAAAATTAAAAAAACTACTCTAAGTTGTTAAATACTAGAATTTCAGGTGTGTATAAATTGCAAAACATCTACTGAACAAAGAAGAAAAAAATTAATCTGCCATCTGACGCTGTAATGATACATTCACTTCCTTGTCATCACTGCTGTTATTTACAGCAGTGATGACAGATTCGCTTGGCATGCCATATACTTTTATTTTCAGCAATAAATTAAGCATCTCAGCTTTAAAGATTTTACAAGTTTTTGTCACTCACTTCTCTTGGGGTTGGGCTATTAGATGGGCCCTGCAAAATGTCATATTCCTATGCTGTTAGGCTCAATACCATCTGAGAAATGTGAGCAATTGGTTTTGAATTCCTGAATTTCCCCCACCATAGCATCTAGTCTTAGAAAGTCTAATTTCACCTGCTCTATTGGTTAATACTGTGCTCAAATGGTACATACTCCTGAATAGGAAGTTCTGTGTTATGAAATGAGCATAAATTAATTAATACCAGGTATTTCTTCAGCATGGGAGCACTGATCAGATCGAGTCTCTGGTCTTGGGTTGTGGTGCGGTGGTTGGGACTTCGCAAACATATACAGACATGATGATCACAATTAAAGTTGTTAGACAATATAAGAAGGATCTGTTTTAACTTAATCTGTTTAACGAAGTGTGGACTCTTATCTGTGATGAAAAATCAGAGATATCACTATAATTAAAAAATACACTAAGTCAATTTGTGTAAAGCAGTATGTGTCTGGGTATAATGTTTGTGTTAACTTAGAGTTAAACTGGGAGGAGTCGGTCATTTTTGACATACAATGTGACAAATGTTTCAAGTGCACATTTTCTTAGTTTGTGGTAAGTTACATATTTGTAGTATAAGAAATATTTTGTAACATTAGTTCTGAAGTTTAATTTTATGTTTGTTGGGTTATTTCCCTGGCAGGGACGCTTAAAGGAACAGCCCAGAATTCTCGAAAGACCCCTTGTTTTCAGTCTTTCCCCGACTCAGATGAGAAGATCGATATCATTTTCATCTTTGAGCACCCTGTACAGAGAGAGGCCCAGGATGTGTTTCTCTCAGCCTAGCACAAAGACTGATAACAACATCTAACAGCAGATCCCTAAACCTTTTTTTGAAGGCCCTCCAGTCTACCATGCAAAAGCAATGAATTGTTTGTCTTATATAACTCTACACATGTACCTTGATTTCTCATGGTTACTATAACCCCCCTGTCACATGGACCCACAGCCAGGGGACCGTTTCTGCCCACCAGATATAGAACAAAAGACAGGATGAGGGGGTTTGTAACGTTTCCAATACTGTGACGTCAACAATCTGTCTCCAGGACCTGACAAAGTCTCTCATTGTTATCTGGTGCTGTTGGTTTGGCACGTTTAGTATTGCATTACATTGAAGACACTAGGGGTCTAAAGCTGTTTCAAAAACAGTGTGAGAGACTGACACCCCCCAGGGAGGACAGGGGAGGAAACATGAGAAGGCAGTTTTCGAACCCTGCTGAGCACACGTGCCAGAGTATAAACTTACAATTACACTTACATACACACATATGTTCTAATATTTAGTGCCACATGCTCTTTCAAAAACATTTAAAGGACATATGTGGACAGATATTTATTTTAAGATTATATGAAATATCTGATGACTTGCAGCCTTTTATGGTTGTTTCGATTATATTTGTATAGAAGACATACTTGCTCTTTTTGCCCAAGTTAAAGCCAAAATTAAACTTTATCTTCAATGCCCCTTACTCAAAGTCAAGCCACACTTTCTTTGTTTTTCCCTTTTACATTTTACAGATGATTAAGACACTGACTTAATGCTAAATTTGAGGCTTCGATGTGGAATAAAGGATTAGCTAGATCACAAAATACACTTTTCTAGTACTCTATTAGTAAATCTAGCAGTATCACCATTAAGTGACAGGGGTCATTTGGGTAGATTTAGTCTTTTCTCAGTTTTGTCCTGTGTTTAGCATTTAACATTTAACATGATTTAAGACATAATACCTGTATACAGCTGTTTTTTACACAGATCTCATATTAGCAGTCCTCTAATATGTCCTATGGTCACAAACAAGTAATAACATTAGGCATTTGTGAATATGTGAAAATAAAAAAAAGAAACTGGATTAAGAGCAAGCACGGTTGTGTGTGTATATAAGTGTCACAACTGGGGGTCTAGCTGCAGCTCACTCTATCTGTCAGACATTATTCTCTGAGCCCTGGGAGAGAAGCAAAGGAGCAAAGGACGAAAGAGAGAAAGAGAAGACAGCGTCAGGCTGAGACAAGATAGAAGCTTTTTTGTAGGGTTCATCACTTTTAAATGTTCCCTTAATCACAGACAATGAAGCTATCACAGTGGAATGGGAGAGTCACATTTCTCCCCTCTCTCTTTTGAAGCATTAGTAGTTCCCCTTTCACATCTCCATCATCCTGTGAACCTTAATTACGTGAATCAGTCAGTGAAATGAAAGCGAAAGAGCCTGCAGCCAGTGGCGGTGCGCTGAAATGGCGAGACACGGCAGGTTAAATGCCACCTATTCCTTCACGCATATCCACTCAGGGACACATTAAAGGCAGCCGGCTTAAAGAGTGGCCAGATAAAACAGCTTGTTATGGGAAGATACTTTGAAGCGGTGGAACTGTTTCTTATTGCTATCCACTATCTTCCAAAAACAAGAAAAGGAAGAGGGATATCAAAAGAGGTCTGACTTTGACTGTTTCCTCTCAAGACAACTGTGTGTGATGTAGATCACTTCACACACTCATTATAGTAGACATATTCCAAAATAGACTCATGGTAAACCTAGCTGGGCTTGACGTGCATTAATGAATTTTTAATAGAGGCCCGATCGGAAGGGGTCCAAACACAGCCAACCCAAATAGACCCAAGAATAATTGGACTTGATACAGAACACAGTCGACCTCAACAGACCCGAACAGAGAGAACGCACCAACACAAGCTACAACACGATTAGCTATTAATTAACAAGCTCCTGCAATTGAAAAGAGCAGCATTTTTTAAGACTAATAATAATGTAAACTTAAGGGATGAAGCCATCGAAAAACAATTCATGTGCATCAAAAACTAATTTATAGAATAATTAAAACTCTTGTTTTCACCTCTTGCACCTACAACAAAATAGCTTTCCTTGTCACAATTATGAATAGACATAATAATTTTCAAACCAATTTAATATCAATCAATTTGAGACCTACGTTTTACAAAGAGGTTGCTGATTGCCTCGAACTTTTTCACCTCTCTCACTTCTGTGGTCGCAATGCAGAGGAGAGACTTTCTTCTGGGCTAATGTTGGTGCTATAGCTGCTAACTCAGCAGTTGACATGGAGCTTCACTTGGGTCTTCAGGGGCTGGAGCATTAATCCTTTGTGTTCTCTGTTAATGTGGAATGTTTTCTTGTGTGTTATTCAGTTTACATTCATGAAGTCCACTTGCCAACGTACAGGTGTACAGGTCATGGAGATCAAGGTGGTGTAATTAATTACATCAGTTGCAGGTTATCAAAAAAGTACCTAAACTACACCCTTGTTATTTCACACCCAGATCACAGCTGTACTGCAATTAACTCCCTGCTTGAGTCACAAGCCTCACCATAAAATACCCTCTCTCTCTCTCTTTGAATGTCTCCATTCATCTGTCATGAGTCACGTCTCTGGCACAGCATCAGAGCAGTTAAACAAAGTGTGGTAAGAAAAACTGCAACATTACCCATAAAAACACTTTGTTCAAGTTGAATAAAAAACAAGGCGATCTATCGCACACAATAAAAAAGTTTGCTATTCATAATGGAGACACCATAACAGAGAGTCTGGTGCAGTCAGCAGAACAGAATGCAGTCTGAACAGCAGCAGATTTTGTATTGTGTCTGTTATTAATGGGAAAATGAGAACCCTCTGTGTCTCACTGTTGACAATAAACAAAATCATTTTAAGACCGTTGGGGAAATGGACTTTCCTCCAACTTCTGTAGAAGCTGCATAAATCACAAGACTGCAAAGAAAGTCACTAATCTTATACAGTTTATATTAACAAATCCATTTGTTTCACAAAACGAAACAACTAGTCTATTTTGCCACTCTGTTGACGAATGTCCCCTTTTTACTCATGAGTGTTATTATATTTATCTTTGTTTAGGAAGACCACACTATTGTCTGAATTAATAAACATTGTCAGTTATTTTACACAAAATGATACACTTAACGTTTAAAGTCCTGTATTTTTGGAGCCTAAATCTAAACTTATGCTGGACTTGTGTATTTAAAGTGCTTAAACAATTAATTGTTGACTAATTTTCATCATCACTTATTTCATTTATAGTAGTGGGGCACAGTGACTCAGGGTCGTCCATTAACTAGAGGTTCGGTTGTTTGATCCTCAACATCTTCAGTCTGCATTTCCAAATGTCCATGGTTAAGATACTGAACCTCAAAATGTCCTTCCACAGCTGTGCCAGCAGTGTATGAATGCTGAGTTATAGAAAAAAGGCTGTGGTATAGAAGAGCTTTATCAATGTAAGTGTGACTGGGTGAATGTGGATTGTATTGTACAGTGTTTTGTGTGGTGAACAAGACTGGAAATGTACAGTCCATTACCATTCATCAGACAGTGTCTGTAAATATAAGGAAATGGAAGAAAAAAAACTCAAGCAAAAGTTAACTAACAAAATAATCACATAAATGGCTGATTCAAATGTACAATACACATAATTGGTATTATTACTAGGATTGATGCCTGTGATTTGTATTTTTGCACTTTGGGTTATACAAGTTAACTGATGGAGTCAGCAGACATATGTGATGGAGAGAAAGAAAAAAGACTGAGGGGAAATTCAATAAAATGGGAAGAAATCCAATGATGGACAATGTGGTGCAGAGAAACAACAGAGAGTGGAAGGTTTATGTGATAATTCAGCCTGTAAATGTCACGTAAATACCAAGACACGAGAACCAAGCTAACTTTGATTGCACCGTGCCTTTATCATCCGCTAGAGCAGGCGCTGTGGTCAGAAATACACTTCACATGCTTCTGGTGTGAAATGTCAGTGGCATGAGGGCAGTTGCACCTTATTAAACTTTCCAGCTTAATAATTCTTCCTTTGTTTCTTTCTCTCTGAGAAACATAGTGTGGGTTCAGATTCAGAGAAAGAGAGTAGGAGAAGAGGACAGGAGTCAATTATATTGTGATACATTGAATGTCAGGTAAGCTACTTGAAGATTGCACAGGATTCTTGTTTTCCATAAAAATTACTGTTGCATTAAACAGTATGTACTAACACTGACTATAATTGAGCCATAGCAAGATACAAAGAATGCCTAGATGATATAAATGATACAGAGGAAAAGGGAGGTGAGCAGTTGTATCAATGTTAAATGTTGAATATGACTGCACAACAACTGTTAGCAAACACAACAGGTTCAACCACACTTGCATTTGATTATTCATTTTGTAATTTCAATTGTTTTCTTGCAGAAGGGGGCCATGTGATAGGAGCCAGACAAACTAATGTTGAGACCAAAAAGACCTAATCAGCAAGCGGTTGGAGGTGTCTACGTCATTGTTTCCAAACATATCCAGTTCTGCCTGTCCAGACTTATAAGCTGCACCGTAGTTTTCAAACTAAAAATGGGGAAAGCAGCATTTCCAAACTTCTCTTTTCTCTAGAGTAGTGTGGACCGCAGACAAATCTGTAGCAGAGCTGATGCTTTTCAAACAAAATGTACTCATGTGGATATAGCCTTAATTGTGTGTATCTGTGTTTCTATTCTTTCCCTTTGACTTTGAACTATAACAGATTAATGCATCTGGTCATCTGGTTTTTCTAAAGAATGGTAATGTGCAGGAAGAATTCTCCACAAAAAGCAGAGATTAAGATTCCATAGCTATGACCAACCCACAGGTAGGTCATCTGACACGTATCTAGGGTTGCAAAATTCCGGGAATATTAAAAGTTGGAAACTTTCCATGGGAAGTAACGGGAATTAACGGGAATATACGGGAATTAACGGGAATTTATGGGAATAAACTGGAAATTATGTGGAAAATTTATACTAACTGTATTTACTGTGTCATATACAGACATAAATATAAACATTTTGTTTTGTTATAGGCTGATTTGAGCCCTGAGGAAACTTTGGGCACTTGGCTATATGCTTCTGCATCTTTGTGTCATTCTTAACATAGGTCTTTGCACAGTATTTGCAAATGTACACAGCCTTTCCTTCTACATTGGATGGGGTGAAATGCCTCCACACATGAGATAGTGCACGTGGCATTGTTCTGTAGAATAAGATGAGAATAAAGTTTGTAAAAAAACACTAATGCAATGCCAGAGATATAAATAGTTAACCAAACAATTGGAATTGTCTGTGAAAATATTTTACAATTGATGGATACATGTATGGAAATAGGCTAGATGAACAGATGAACAATCCTCAATCAGCATGCTAATATATTTCCCCAGTAATATCATCGAAACTTACCTGACTAGTCCTGCACACTACAGCAGGCCTCAATAGCCCTGCTGTAGTGTGCAGGATGCTGGGAGTTATCTGTGCATGTGATGGAAGAATGCACAGTGGAGGGTTGAAATTCAACGTGCAGCGTGTGCTGCATTCCATACATCTTTAAAATAGAGTTTTGAATGATTTTTTTATTGCATTTACATTTACAGCATTTAATTTGCGTAGTTTTTTTTTTTTTCAAAATTCCAAAAATTCCTGAGCTTAACTTCCCATGGAAAGTTCCCAGAAATTTTCCGGAAATTTATCGGAAACTTTCCGCCCCTTTGCAACCGAACACATAACATACATTCACTTGATGAGGCTGTTGAATAAGCTGTCTCCTCAGCAAGTCCATATGTTATTTTATCAGCCGTCACAAACTTCGATCTTAGCAGCAGATATAGAGCAGCGATGTCAGGTTCATCCCAGTATGTGTTTGTGCATTTATGTGGAGGCAAAATCTTTCCACGCCACAGTCTCATTGACCCACATAACATGCTGGGAAGGAAAACCTGCCTCCAACACGCTCCCTCATTAGGTGAAGGCTCAATACCTCACTGTGATTTATGTGCACTGTCTATGCCAGGGACAGCTACAGCATACACACATCAACACAAGTAACAACAAGAAAATACGTTTCAGAAATACAGCCTACTGTTGTTGCATAAAACCCTCTTTGTCTGCTGTTTGCCCTGCTGCCATTTTCTGATTTGATGTCTGTGGTCTCAGCCTGGTTTTCCTACAAGTGTCTGTATAGCTGCAAGGAACCACAGCAACTCAACTCTCCAGTCGAACTGCTTTCCCTCTAAACAGACATTGACAATCACATTGAGAATTTCCTCTGTTTGCTTTTGGCTTTTGAAGTTGATGACTCAATGCTTTTAGGTTTTCATTGAGCAAAAAATACTTGAATCTTTTAAAGGATACCGCTTCAAAACAAACCACCCAGATTTTCTCCTTGCCTCTGACCTCATGTAGAGGATCAAAACCACTCCACTTATACAAACGCTAATTAACACTTGAGTAATCATCTTATTTATCTGATTTATAAAGGAAGCGAAAGCATGGTTTATTTGTACCGTGCCAACAATTCCTTGGAGTATATCAATGACCATTTTAACAGTGAATGAAAAAACATTATCATGTCAAGGTCACATAGCTGATCTTGCACTTTCAGGCTCCTCACATTTAATCACCACTTCAATGATTTCTCACCTATGTGAGCTTATAAGTTCCAATGATACAAATAAAAAGGTCCAGAACAGCAACTACATTGAGCTTGTGGTGTTACCTTTGCTTCTGTTTACCTGACAAGGACCTATAATGGTTGTGTGACTTATTAGCGTTTTGCCAGTACAAGCTAAAGTATAACAACTTTATTATTGTTATAGTGCAACAAACCCTTGTTTGTGTCACAAATCAATTTCCTACCACCTATTGGTTATCATTTTTCTCTTGCTTGGTTTCTTAGGGTTAGGGTTGGGAAGGCTTTATTCAAAGTTTAGAAGAGGATTCAGCAGGACATTCAAGGTGATACTGACATCAACATATTATTGTTAACAAGCCAAGTTATCCCTTCAATCAAATGTGTATGGAGCTTAAGGTCACAGAAGGGAGGTTTAGAAGGTAACTCAAAGTTTGAGAAGTTAACAAAAAGCTTGTGAAGCGAAAGAAAAAAGTCAAGATCTGTCACATTTTCATGCGGGTTGTGTTGGAAGGCAAAGGCGGTTGTTTTGTCAGGACTCACCAGTATAAAGATACAGCTCCTATTTCTAAAAGGAGAAATAGTTTCATTATGTTTCATATTTTTCACCGAAATATTTGTGTATTTCAAACTTTTTGACCATTTTCTCAACAAATTATCCAATACACTTTTCTTTTAATAATCTACAATGACCAGAGAGATGGATATACTAGCCCAACCTGGCTAACCCAACACTTTTTTGAGAAAAATCCTAATCCCTCCCTCTAGTTCACAACATCTTCTGCTTCCAACTCAAATAACAACAAAACATAGTGATGTTGTGTTTTGAGGAATACCCTGAATAACTGCCCCATTGTTCCCGTTAAAAGAGATGTTGCTGATGAGTTTAACCAATGCCATTTTTATTAAGATGACAAGCACCACAAACATAATTTTATAGCAGCTGTAGTCCCACCACAGAACACATGAAAGAATTCAGCGTGTGGCCCGATACCATGAGGAATGTGTGAGAAAAAATGCTTTTGTTTGATTTGGGAGAACTCAACCTTGAAATATTAATGCTGTGTTAGCTATTGTTATTCATGGCTTGTCAGTTCATTTCATTGGGTGTATATCTCATTTTGGAGCAACACTCCTTTGCTAAGCAACAGTTCCTGGTGCATGGTACCAACAGGGACATTCCATGCAGATTTGATGAAGTCAATAAATATTGCATCAGTGTTTCCTGGAGCTCACTTCTATCTGTTGATCTATCTGTGTCTGTGGCCCCCAGTCGGGCCCAGCAAGGTTAAAGCTTTACAGCCAAGCAGTAAACTTGTGGAGACAATCCTCAGACGTCTCAAAACTGAGCCAGGCCTCTCACCCACACACACAAATACAGTAAACCTACAGTTTGCAATCACACTGTATTTGGAACTCATGCTGGCTTCTATGCCTGTATATTGAACTCAGTAAGTAATTTAATGATGTGGGAGGACTGTGCTCAGTAGTGTATTAAAACTGCATCTATATTTTGTTTATGCTTAAATACATAAATATGGGATTGATGAGCATATCAGTTCTATCAGTTTCACGAAGGATGGACTATCACTTCCACCATCCGGGGATCAAACTGTAGACCTCCGAGTCACAAGTGCACCACTGCCACAAAGAGCTTCAACAAAATATTCCCTTCACTTCCATTTCTTATTAAACTTTAATGTAATAGACAGTTTGCATAGTTTATACAAATGAAATTGTGTTTTGTTTGTAAATAAAACATTTAAATTGTTTTGATTGAGAAAAGCTCATTTACTGCTCCTGTGAAATTTGTGGAAAACATCAAATGTGTTATTATGTAAAAAAAATGCTCAAGTGAGAAACTCATTTACTTTGCAAAATACTCCAATTTTCCGACAGCCATAATGTTGCTGGTAAGGATGTGGACTACTCCTCAAATCTTAAAATATCTTTAAAAGACCTAAGTATAACTTGCTGAAATGGCTCTTCCTATCATCCCTACTGTAGCCAGGTGCTGTGACCGTCAGTCCTGTAATACAGCAGAAAATATCTGCAGAGAAAAGCATAAATACCTGGCTTATGCAGGTCTGTAAAGCCATCCACCACACACCTGCTGCCCCCCATATGTGCACCAGCATCCAGATGTTCCTTAACAACCGTTTCGTCTCCCGAACTGGTAATTATGCTGCCGCAGCTTCACTCTTGGCCCAGTAAATACGCACCACACCAACGCCCTGCCTCCCTGCCACTTGGATGCAGTCAGAGTCTAAATACCTTCTACTGCATTGTTGTCATTTCACAAGTCTAATCCTCAATTCACTGACCTGTCGACACTCGCACCGCCATACAGACGCGCACAACCCCACAGCTCTCACATGAGTTTCAACGTGATCAGAATAACATTATTGAGAGCTTAATCTCAGTCTTTACAAGCTGGAACGTGCAGAAGAATATATAGTACAAAGAGTTGAACAAACAGTACTTGGCCTGGAAATAATTGTGTCTGTGTGTATTTGGGTCTGTCAACAAGCTGTTTCAACACTAAATAATAGACTTTAGTTATGTTACAAAGAAAACAACAAGGTGTTACCGTTGGGACGATGATCTCAACCGGTCTGACAGACAAGTCTATGTCTTTTTAGAGCAAAACACCATCGTTTGTTTTTCCTTTGAGGTATTTTCTTTTTCGGAGACATGGTTGCCACACATAAGACCCACAGGTAAGTCGAATAGAGAGAGCTTATCTTACAAGACAGACTAGATGAGAGAAACAATGCACTCTCTCTCCTGCCCTTCAAATAACCACCTCAAAATGAAAGCAGCATGGTTTTGATTAATGAACACCATCTACATCATGTACAATGATTTGCCAGAGTAGATTAGGAGCAAATTAAATGGTGATTATAGAATGAACTGCATTCATATTTTTCTTGTCCAGGTGATTACAGCCACTTGTTACACTGCGAGCCACATTCACATTCATAGCAGCACTTCTCTGTCACTCATACATCCCATTCACAAATAGTGCAGCCATCAGGGTAAATTTGGGGTTCAGCCTTTTGCCCAAGGACACTTTGACAAGTGGACTGGTGGAGCCGGGGTTTGGAGAACTGACCTTGCAATCAGCGAATGACCCACTTTACCTCCTGACCCACAGCCATCACCATCACCACAAAAAAAGGTGACATCGGATTGATTTAGTGCTGCAAACTGTGAGGCAGCTCCAACTGCTGTGTGTGAGAGAGAGACAGAGGAAGTCTGCATAGTCCTCTCCTTCCACATTAGCTCCATCTATCCCCATCTCTTCCCTGCTAAGTCCCTCTTTGACAGCAGCTGCTAATATTGACTCATTGCAAAACCCATCCTGCTTATTAGACTTTCATGAAGATCGATCAGGGCAAGTTTTCACAGTTTTCATTTTGCATCTTCACACACTCCTTCTTTGTATTCCTTTTGGAGGGCAGGGGGCATACTTTACTATTACTATTACTAATATAACTGACTGCGTCACCCCTTGGTGTGGGAGAACTGTACTCAGCAGTGTATTAAAACTACATCTTTATTTTTTTAAGTTTAAATACATAAATATTGGATGGATGACTATATCAGTTCCATTAACTTCCATTTCTTATTAAGCTTGAATGTACCAGACAATTTGAATAGTTTGTACCTATGAAATTGTGTTTTGTTTGTAAATTACATTTTTAATAAAAAAATTAAAATCTGGATAATATTCAAAGGTATCCTTGAATGCATGATATTCATTCCATAGTATGTTGAGCAATGTAAAGGAGCAGTAAAAACAGCTTTTCTAACTGGGGATAAAAGTTTTGTCCCCAATTGGATACATTTTGGTTGAGACATTCACAAATGTTAACATAGCAAAATACAGAATGTTGATGTTGGGTTAGGGGTTAGTGTTGCTTAAATTATGGCTGCATGTTGTTCAGAAATCACAGTAAGAGCTTTTGCACAGTCAGTGATGTGCATAGACATTTTGAAAAGCTGTGGCTCTCTTATGTGTGGTCACTTACTATCTTTGAGTATTCCAGCCTGCAAACCCTATTTATGGTCGTACAAAAACGTTCCCCCAAACCACACAACAATGAAGCATATCATCTTGGAAATGTCTGTGCATCTTCTCCAAAGTTTCACAACTGAAATCAGCCCCATGAAAAAACATTTGGTTTTTCTACAGACAAGAGCATAATGCAGCATTCTGCAAGAATAACTACAATTGTAGGTGAATGAAGTCAAGATGTTATTCTTCAGTTACATAGGGATATTTTTTGCTATGTATATGAAGTTTAGCTTTGTGTAAAACAATGCAATTTAAAAGCAATAACATAGCTGATTCATTTCGCAAACTCCTAGTTCCTATTCTGATCTTATTCAAAACTCAATGCAGAACAGTTCTGATGAATAAACATCATTTATGGACATCAAAATGCTGTATGCAATATCCTAAATAAAAGTAGATTTGGAACCTCGCTGTACGCTATGCAGCTTTCATGCACCCTAAATGTAAATTACATTTAAATATGTGCACCTTATAAGTTATTATTTTTCAAGAAATGTGGCTTATTTCAGCTATATCTGCATTTTGGTCACAATCGAAAGAAGCATTTTCAAAAACATAACTAGTCTTGTTACAAAACTAAGAAGTTAACAATTATGTTAACTTATTCCATAGCACAAGCTAAGGGGACATTAACTCCACAGTACTTTTTAGCTAACATTCATATTAGCTTGCTTCTTATAGTCTACCTGCACCTATGTTAGCCAACTAGCTGGGTTAATTTGATGCTACAAAATAAGGCAATGTTGTGCAAAGTGATGCAACCATTTGGTGTGTCACTTCCAAAGCTGCGAAAGACTCCTCCCACAATGTCAGCTATTCCAAGTCTGGATTCCAGTGTCACATGACAGGGGACAAGGGACAATGCTTTTTGTCTTGTTTTTATTTTGCTATGAAAGCCCATCTGTCCCCATGGATGCATGCCTATTTAAAGGAAATAAAAGCTTGGATGATTTGGTTATTTAATGTGGTATTTTGGCACCTCAGCCAAAGAGTGTAAATGGGCTGTTGCTTGGGCAAATTTACCTCTGACTTGTGCATATCCTTGTATATCACAAACACATAAACGTCCTATTTATCATCTTTTGTTTTCCCTTCATCACCGAGCAGCTGACATTTCGGAGATTCACTGTCTTGGCTGCCAGTGGGAACAAGCACAGCATCTTTTGGCACATATTCTGGGCTCCAGCCACCATTCACAGAGCACACTGTGGCCACAGCGAACAAAGGCCAGTGGATGAATATGATATGAGCACATAGCAGGTAATCCCCTAAATGATGCACTGCTCTCAGAGCAAGAATAAACACCAGGTGCTGTGACTCAAGCCAGTGTGAGGCTGACTCACAGGGCAATGTAGCTCTTTTGTACACACTAGAATATGTGTACAATAGGAAAATATACAGTAGTGTCTGTTAGTGACAATGCACCTATAATATAGACAGTTGTCTTTGATTCAGCAATAAACTGATCAAATGCTCTGATGGATCCTAATTAATACTGAGTATTAATGCCAAATTTACAAACTTTTCCATTACAATACAATTATTCCTGTATACAGAAGATATTCTCAGGTTAAATCTCCACCGCTCAACATGAGAGGCTAAAGGGGTCAAACATGAAACATGTACATTGAGAGTATGAATATGGTCATAAGCACAAGCCTGAGAGTCCTAAATGAAGGATAACAGGTCTGCAAGTCTGGTCGGTCCAGCTGCCAAGAAAGAACAACCTCGGTTGGGTTTACATTGGGAGCCTTGTTTTTCCCCTCAGTGCCAGGTTCATTATGCTGACACTGACTTGTGGCACACGGCCACATGGACACACACACACAATCGATGCATAAAGGAAAATAATCTACGGGCGCAAATCTGTGTAATGGTGTTGAGAAAATGCAATAAGAAAGGAGGTCCTAAGGGAGTTAATGGAAATTGAAAAACGCTGTTAGCTCAACAAAAAGGTCATTGCTTGAATTGACTCTAGCACTTGAAACCTGGGGTGTGCTTTTCTGACAAATCAAATTATAATTTGTGATTTTGTCAAAAATACTCCACCACACTGTTGATGTTTACCACAAATGTCAGCCCAGCCAGTGATGCAGAAACTCCAATCAGCCACAACCAGTTATAGGTTTATAAAAAACACAGATAGTAACACCTGCATGAGCCATGAAATATAACGTATTAGCCAAAACTCACTGTTTATAGCAATACAAGAGGTATAGATATAGAGGTTTATTGTAATATAAGGCTGAATGCTCACAAGTCCACAAGCTGTCATCACACCAAATTCAATGTTTAGTTCTAAATTGGTGTGTGGGTTATCTTACACAACTGATGATATGTCCCTCACATCCGCTGGTGGCCATTTACATCTGATTACATAAACTGGTGGTAGGCAATACAAGGGATGTCTCCATCTTGTCCCATGTTCTAAAATGGGACAGTGTTTAGTTTAAAAAGGCATGGGGTAATGATGTCTGATCTACTGAGCGACCACTTGGCTTCCATAGTGCTGCCATACAAGCCACTAGCCAGTCAGATTTACCTTTAGCCTCAGCCTACCTTCAAGTCCGGCCTGTACATTACAAGGTCAAAACACTTGATGACACTAAGGTGCAAAACTGAAGTTATGTCCCAAACATCCACTGGTGGCCACTAACACCTGCTTACATCTACTGGTAGTTGGTAACCTAAATTTTGCAGAAGACCTTAAAACGTACAAGGGATATTCAACATCTCGTACTATATTCTCAAAAAAGCTAAAAGGAAGTAAGAGAGATTATGCAGGCTGGTCCCACTGATGTTGGAGACTTCGTTTATTGCATAATTATACAAAGACAAAGGTATCATAAGCTAACACAAATAAATAATGAAGGGATTTACAATAATCCCCAGCAGATCAATTGATATCCCATTTGCAATTGGCTAACGCAAAAATCCAATATGGCGTTACCCATCCCTGTCTGTGCATCTTGGACAGGGAGCAGGTGTATGTCTGCATATCTGAGATATTATGTGAGTGTGTGCATGGGCTTGTTCTAACATCTAACACCCTGATGCACACTAACTCATGGGGACTCATTGTCATTGTTTAGCTTCCCGCAGGTAGAGACCATGTTTTTTGAGGGTTAAGACTTTGGTGAAGCATGTGCATTTAGCCATGAAGATAGAAGAGGCAAGAGTATACATTATGTCGATGAGTTCCCCCACAGCACACCCTGCGAGCTCTGTGTTGGCATCCCTTCAGCGTCAATGGACGGACATTCAAATGAATGAGAGGGTTCAGGTTAGCCAGCCTTTTTAATCACTACTAAATTGAAAAGGCTGAAGGCGAGTTCTGGAAAGACTGGTTTAATACTGGGGCAAAAGAAAAATCGGTGACGTGTGCTCCAGATGGGATTCTAATCAGTGAGTGTAGCAAGTATTTAAATCAGCCAAACTCCCCTTCGTATCTGAATGGAGCTTTAGGCTTAATAGAGTACATTCAAATATTAAAGATCTTGCTATACACAGCTATAAGTGTAGCTAAAGCACAGATTAGTGCATAGCTAATCTGGTTATATTTAATTATTTTTCTGTGGTGGATGGAATTAATTTTCAGGTTCTGATTTATGGAATCACATCAGGTTAATAAAGGAGACACTAAAGAGTAAAAATTAATGTAAATGAAAGGCTGTCAAGTGAGAGACATATGAAAGATAGTCCTATGGAAGCATAGCAGAGACGAGCGGGAGAGGCGGGAAAAGGACAACGACATGGAAGGACAGCTCAGCCAGTCATCTTATCCTGTGCTGACGGGAACTGCCACGATTTAAGACATTCATTTTCAATCACAGACACAAAGGCTGTGAAAAGGCAACTCCCCGGAGCGGCCCTGGGATCCCACGCCGATGGAGTCCTCATTGAAAAACAATCTTGTGCTTGGCAAAAAAAAAAGACAGAGAGAAATCTATCACTTGGAATAAAGATCAGAACCAGACTGGCTTTTAAATACGATAACCATCAGAGGAGAAAATGAAGGTGAGAAAAGAGAAGAGAAAAGTGGATTCCTGAGTGTAACACACACTTCAGTGCTGGCTGACAATGTTTAATTTCCACACACAGATGCAGTTAAGTTAATGGCACGCATTATCCACGGATTAAAAAGTGTTCTCACTCATATTCAAAATCCTTCCTCTACATTTCTCTGCACAAATGTACACAAAGCACCTATGAGTTTTTTCATGTGTTTGTTTGTGATTTGCATTCTGCAGTTTGTGAAGTAAATTAAGAAAATGGATGTAGTCACTGGTTTGAGTTATGGTAAGTTTCAGTCACTCAAAGTCATGTAACAAACATAAATACTCCCAGAGGCAGCAAGGGAACTGACAGTTATGACCCATAGAGTTAGATCCAAAAGTACGAAGGATATTTACTCAGGTACTGGAGAACTTTTGCTTTTTACTTTTTACTTACATTTTATTCCCACTACCTTTCTCAGTGTATATATAAAATACTTTATCTTGTTCAAACAATATAAATTAAAGTACCCAGCTGTGAATGCTGCAGATAAAAAGGCATGATTCACAGTATAAAAATACTATAATTTCTTGTCATATTAATGACAAGAAATTATTCCAAAAGTGGAATTTCTGTCTTAAGTAGAGTAATTGATTTAAGGCTAAATTAACAAGAACGTTAATGCCTGTGCAGGTAAATATATTTTCAAACCAATGTTTACTATTGACATTCAACACACAGTGATGAGAATAACCTTAAACTTCTCATTTTACACTTACACAGAAAATAAGTTTCCAAAAATGTAGAATCGTTCTTTTACCTCAGTAAAGGCTCTGAATAAATATTTTGCCACATTTACCGACATTTGACCTTTGGCCCTCACTGTCCTCAGATCACTATGTCCTTTCCATTTGGATCACAGACCAAAGGCAGTTCATTTTGATTTGGAAACAACAGAGTGTAACCAGGCTGAACCTGAAGGAACTCTGAGAGCAGAGCCTCGCTCCAACATTCCTGGAGAAATCGTCCCAAATATTTCCTGGCTAGGACGTGAGGCTGAGAACAGTCGGAGTGGGGTCATCTGTGAGTGTACGGTGTGTATCAAGTGTTCACACAAAAACATCATGGACTGATAAAAGAGAGGGATGGAGGATGGAACAGCTGAACCTCCACAACTTTAAACTTTAATTACATACTTGCACATTCGAGTACATTTTAAAAGCTTCAGCAGCAAGTTAAAATGTTATTTTGTCAAATAGTGTCCTCAGGCATTAAGATCCTCACGATTTTTACTCCTTTAAAAAGGAGACATTTCTTCATTTATTTTTCACTCACTTGCTTGATTGCCCTTTTCACACTCCTGTCCACACACATGCACTCAACCACAAAAAACTGACAGCAGCTTTGATGGATGTGCAGCCATTCCGCCCATCCATCCATCTATCCATCCGCCCATCCATCCATCCATCCATCCATCCATCCATCCATCCATCCATCCATCCATCCATCCATCCATCCATCCATCTATCCATCTATCCTTACAGTTCCAGCAGAATCACAGGGACATTGAGGAGCGGTGCACTGGCCCGTGGTCCACTTAGGAAGGTTCCTAGCGCAGTGAACTGCACACTTCCCGACAGCAGCACTCTAATAAAGCACTTTCACTCCTCACGTCTGCTCGCCTCCCTCCTCTGCAGGAGCTGAAAACTGCAGCCACCATTTCCCAGCATTTCATCTGCCAGTTCCCTCTCTATCAGAAATGCCGTCTGATAGGAATGAAAGTGGAGAAGTGAATCTAATTATCACGGCCTTAAGAGTCCCTGCCGTTAATCCAAAATGTACTCACGCTGTGTTTGGTAATAAGATTTCAAGTCATTGATTTGGTACAGTAATGAATCCTTGCACTTAGAAGCAGAATTCATAAACACATGACAGATATTGACAGCCGTGTGAGAAATTTATAACTATAAATATATATAAATCATGTGTCACAGTCAACTGTATATTTCCCCTCACACTTTGAATTAGCATGAGATTTAATTGCAGCACAGGGTTCTGGGATAGTAATTATGAATTGCCTGGAGTAAGGGTTATTATCAATTGACTATTAATATACTGAACAGGGCTGTGGAAGAGGAGAGCTTATCACAATGCAGAGCTGACAGGGGGACGTGCACGTGTCTATATGTGCACGTGCCATCGGTTCCACTTTCCTCCTAGAGCTACAGCTGCAGTTCTACTGGTTGAACCCAGTGTTGCCTGACAGCCTTATCTCTGTACTTTGAATGGGAACCAGTTCTTTTCACAAAAACAGTGTGATTGTGTGTGTTTGTCCTTCCCCCCCGTCTCCTCTTATCATACACACAGCAACAAGTCGCTGACTCAGGCAGCAACGTCTAAGTTGTGTTTTTTTAAACATTCCTCAAACTCACAAACAAGGCATTGATAATGCAGTTAATGGTATTACTGCTGGATATGACTGATTGCTAATTAATTACTGTAACGGCCCCCCGCTTCTCCACACAAACTTCTGAGTCTCTTGACTGATGTACACGGCTCTTTATTTTTGCATCTGGCTTGCCGTAGTAGCACCTTCGTTGACGAAGAACGGGTAGAGTTCCTCTCCCTCGTGCCTCACCGTCTCCCCAGAAAATGACAGGAAAATGGGGTCGCCAGGTCGCAGCAGCTTGAAGTCATTATCCTGTAGCTGCGGGTGGATGGCGGCAGTGATCTCATTGGTCGTAGGATCCCTCGGGTAGTCAAGTTTCTTGTCTGCAGTATATGTTTCTACTTCTCCTCCTTCAAAGGTTTTCCCAGAGTTGAACTGCTGCAGCCATTCTATAGTGAGATCCACTGCCTCTTTCATCGCGTTAAAGATGTCTGCTCTGAGGACGCCGTGGGGTTGAGGACCCACCTCGATTGAGAAGCCATGTTTGCCGAGGGAATCTAAGGAATACGCCTGAGAGCGAGGTAAATCTATTTGGATGGCTCTCACAGGCACTGAGGTTATCTTGCTCTGCAAGTATTTGTAAATGTGCAGGATGAGCCAGTCTGAGGAGTATAATATAATGCACAGGCCCATGTTGGAAGTGGTGTTGTGGAGGTCGCAGACCAGATCCACGGCCTCTTCACTTCCTTTGGGCCCGAGCTGAGCATTCAGCTCTTGGGCTCGCCTCAACTCGTAGGTTGACGAATCTGTTACTGGGGAACTCGTTCCGCTTGGCGAGGGGTGTTAAGCTATTGGTGTTTGGATGGTTCTTAGGTCCGAGAAGTTCCACGAAGCTGGCGTCCGGTTTGGTTTCCGCTCCTATCTGTTCCGGGCTCACGGCAGGTATTTTATTGCACTGGGGCGGAAACGAGGGATCAGGTGTGTCGAATAAAACCGTCCGCTCCTTTGCTGCAGGTAATTATGCGAGGGGAGTCGCTACGTGTAAAAGACGACGAAATAAAACTGAAAATAACCCAAACCGTAGTTGAACATAAGAACAATATATATCCCAACCCTAAAATAAAAGAATAAAACAGTCTGCATAAACTGGCCGGTTTTGCTGACAGTTACACTCCCACCAAATCCTGATATAAACATTTCACCCGACTGTGCTATACAGGATTTCTAAAGATATCTAATGGCCCTTTCAATTAAAATATCAAGAAGTGTTATGTACGCGATATTTATCTATATGCCACAGGTTTAAACTATTTGTCGCGTCCCCTGGTCCTTTCAACTACTCCTCATGCAGGCAAGTGGGATGCCTACGACCACAGGCATTACATGAATGTCGCCCTCTACAGTCTTTATTGATGTGTCCCTTCCTTAGGCAACCAAAACAGAGGCGGTTTTCGTGGATGAATGCCTTTTTGTCTTCCATAGATTTCGCAGAGAAAGAAGGGCACCTGACGATGCCATGCGTTTCATCTTTGCAGACCACACATGGGGGTCTTCCCCTATAATCGGCCGTTTCAGGTGCATCTCGGGTGGTGTACTTTAATTGGGCAGTTGTATTGAGGGATCTGGCTTCCTTCTCGACTGTGGGTTTAAAGTTCATCCAATGTGGGGAGGTGATAGGGTTGCAAGATATCCGGGCCTCTTTGTTCAGGAACGCTGTGAAACTTTTGAAATCGGGGTAATCCCCCGATTTATACAGGTTATCGTCGACGATTCGGCCCCACTTTCGTACAATCCAGTCAGGTAGTTTTTGAAGTAGCTTGTGGTTTTCTTCGCAATCGTTCAAGATGGTCAAACCTTTAACGTGTGGGATTGCCTCTGAGCAGCCTTGGAGAAAGTCTGTAAAATCTCTCAGTGCTAAAGGATCAGTCGAACTGATTTTGGGCCATCTGGCGAGCTTGTCTCTGAAGGCCTTTTGAACAAGGAAAGGGTTTCCGTATCTCTCATGTAGTACTTTCCAGGCGCCTGTATATGCGTCCTCAGAGTTCCTATAGAAGAACCCTTCCACTGCTCTGCGGGCTTCTCCGACGAGGTAGATCTTTAGATAATACATCTTCTCGCTTGGTGAGAGAGGTTTCTGATCGATAAGGGTTGTAAAAGACATCTTCCAATCAGTGAACTTCAAAGGATCGCCATTAAATGTTTCTGGCTCAGGTACAGGCAAGCGATTTATGCTTAGTGCGCTTGCTATTGCTTGGGCCAGAGAGACAGTATCTTCAGATGTTGTTGCTCGCAAAGGTGCTAGTCGAGGTTGAGATGGTAACTCATTTGAATTTAGCCGAGCTTCATATCTGGTCTCCTGGTGAGCAGCGACTGATTCATGGTTCATCCCATCTTGGTGGACATCTTCGAAACTGTTATATGCTCTTACTCTAGCAGCTGCTACCTGGACTTCCTTCTCTGCCTTAAGCTGCTGCAGGTTCCTTCTTTCCTCTTCTAGCTTTGATTGTCTCTCTGTCCTTTTCCGCTCCAATTCAGTCAACATGGCCGCCTCTTCAAGTTTCCATTCATCTTCCAGTATTCTGAGCTTGGATTGCTGAGCTAGAATGTCTTTTGTTGCCTTTACCTCCGCTTGCTTGGCTGCGAGTTCTGCTTCTGCATCTTGTCGTTTGCTAGAGCTTGTGGAAATTGCATTTGATTGGTCTGAGTTCTGTGATGTTTCTGAAAATGCGGTTTCAGTATTGGTAAGTCCAAAGATGGAGCCATGCTCTTCCTTACTCAGCACTATTCTCACTCTCTCCTTCTCAATTCGTTCGTTATAGTTGCTATCGATGATGTCTCTGCGATTACTCACAAGAGCAAGGATTTCTTCGGTCAGAGCAGAGCAGGTGTCCATTTTACCAACGATATCTGAAGTGGAGGTTTGGTTGCGTACGAGTGGCTCATAGTGATGATGCACCGCGTCACGTTTTGTGGTAATGTTGTGTTGGATTTTGTCGAGGTCATCTGGAGAGCAGTAGTTTTTCAATTCAGTCCGAACTTCTCTTGCTGACAATTTCCAGGACTCATAGGCCTTATAAAAAGTATTTTCATGCGGCTCTCGGATGTTCTCAGGAATTATTTTTTGCCGTGAGCCTGGTCTGTCTTGATGCATGGGAACTGATTTACTTGTTGCTGCTGCTTTAAGTGACATTTTATTTTACTTGCGTTGTTAATTTGACTTTCGGACCTTAATCTTTAGGTGTGATGTGCAGTGTGCCTGAATCGAACCTCTGCCAGTAGTCGCTTTAATTTAGTAACTGCTAT
Organism: Limanda limanda; assembly: GCF_963576545.1. Taxonomy (NCBI): domain Eukaryota; kingdom Metazoa; phylum Chordata; class Actinopteri; order Pleuronectiformes; family Pleuronectidae; genus Limanda; species Limanda limanda. The sequence goes on along the minus strand of NC_083638.1, from coordinate 31,904,971 downwards.
TTCTTTGACCAGACATTTACAAACAGTTGAATACTCAAGAGTTTCAGTACAAAACGGATGCAACATAAATATTATAAGCAAAGGAAAAAAGGCTTGACAGGCACAAACAAAAGAGGATGCGTTATAAATATGCTGAGCAAGCTATCCTAGGCAATTTAAACAGTGATTACGCTCCTCAAACAAACAATAAATAATGTTGCAACATGACACATATTTACCATTGGTTGTTATAATCATCATCATTATTATTTTGTGATCAGTTTTGACACAGCAGGAAAGTCCACAACATTTTTGTATTTACATGTGAAAAGCTTCATTCAACTTCCATACACATGTCTCTCAGAGCATCTATAGTGCGTGCGCTGTGATGCGCAATCCGGTCTTGCCTGACGGTCGATGTGTAAGTTTTGTGTCTTCGGGTGACGACACGAGTCAGGAAGACGTTTCGGTGTAGCCACGAGTTTTACTGTAACGGCCCCCCGCTTCTCCACACAAACTTCTGAGTCTCTTGACTGATGTACACGGCTCTTTATTTTTGCATCTGGCTTGCCGTAGTAGCACCTTCGTTGACGAAGAACGGGTAGAGTTCCTCTCCCTCGTGCCTCACCGTCTCCCCAGAAAATGACAGGAAAATGGGGTCGCCAGGTCGCAGCAGCTTGAAGTCATTATCCTGTAGCTGCGGGTGGATGGCGGCAGTGATCTCATTGGTCGTAGGATCCCTCGGGTAGTCAAGTTTCTTGTCTGCAGTATATGTTTCTACTTCTCCTCCTTCAAAGGTTTTCCCAGAGTTGAACTGCTGCAGCCATTCTATAGTGAGATCCACTGCCTCTTTCATCGCGTTAAAGATGTCTGCTCTGAGGACGCCGTGGGGTTGAGGACCCACCTCGATTGAGAAGCCATGTTTGCCGAGGGAATCTAAGGAATACGCCTGAGAGCGAGGTAAATCTATTTGGATGGCTCTCACAGGCACTGAGGTTATCTTGCTCTGCAAGTATTTGTAAATGTGCAGGATGAGCCAGTCTGAGGAGTATAATATGATGCACAGGCCCATGTTGGAAGTGGTGTTGTGGAGGTCGCAGACCAGATCCACGGCCTCTTCACTTCCTTTGGGCCCGAGCTGAGCATTCAGCTCTTGGGCTCGCCTCAACTCGTAGGTTGACGAATCTGTTTCTGGGGAACTCGTTCCGCTTGGCGAGGGGTGTTAAGCTATTGGTGTTTGGATGGTTCTTAGGTCCGAGAAGTTCCACGAAGCTGGCGTCCGGTTTGGTTTCCGCTCCTATCTGTTCCGGGCTCACGGCAGGTATTTTATTGCACTGGGGCGGAAACGAGGGATCAGGTGTGTCGAATAAAACCGTCCGCTCCTTTGCTGCAGGTAATTATGCGAGGGGAGTCGCTACGTGTAAAAGACGACGAAATAAAACTGAAAATAACCCAAACCGTAGTTGAACATAAGAACAATATATATCCCAACCCTAAAATAAAAGAATAAAACAGTCTGCATAAACTGGCCGGTTTTGCTGACAGTTACAATTACATTAAAGAGCAAATCCCAGTAGCTGCCACATCAAAGCCCTGAGTTCACATCCACAGCCCTGTCTGTGGTTACATTGAAAGCCCTCTGGTTAGTGTATGATGGCAGCCTAAGTACAAAAACACAGTGTCACTGTTCCTTAATCAGGATTTACCTTCAAACTTAACAGAGTGCTTTAAAAAAATGTATTTATACTGTGTGTGCAATTCTTCGGTTGGGGGGGTTAGCAGAGCAGTTTGTGGGAAGGAGGGAGACAAACGATATGACAGCCTTCTAGAACCCCAGTAGGCAGGTCAAGCCTCGGAAATGGGACATCACTTGTTTTTCACTGCATCAGCCCAATTTGTGTAGCTGTAACCGTAGCATATGAACCTTGATGCACAAGAACAAACCTCTAATCAATTTTAAATGGACAATGTTTCAGTCTCAGACGGATCCTCACCAGGTAACAATGTTTGAAAATTATGGGAGGGTGTGGTTCACCCTCCCAGCCCATTGATCACAGAGACATCTTGGTTTGACAAGCAAATTAGTGGTTGAAACAAATAGCTGGGTTTTAACGGCTGTGCTTCACATCTGCTTTGTGCACCGTGTTTTGATGCCCTGTTACCGTCTCACAGTTAGCTTTAATCGCACATGTCTGCATCAGTGCCGACCATCTCTTGATGTCTTATGTATTGCATCTCCTACTCATTGTTTGATACTGAGCTCTGTGCCTGTACCTGCAACAAACTGAATCCTTCAACCTGAGCACATTCAAAAGGTTATGATCAGAAGACGTGTTTTCTCCCTTTTTCTCCCACCTCAAGCACAGAAGTGTCACAGAGGACATGAGCTCAAAGAACCATACATCACTTTTGATGCAATGCAACACAGAGTTTGCAAGCTATCTAATTGGTACAAGCACTGTGAACCTGAGGTAAAAGGGATGGCCTCCTTGTAGTACACCCGAGCCCTGCTGGAGGAAGCAGTGCAGAAAAAAAGGATGAGGAGCTGCTCCAAAGTCGCTCATCATAAATCTGACAGAGGCCGCTCTCTTCCCCCCCCAGGTGCAGCTGTTTTATACTCTGTCTGACATCCACGTTATGAGCGGCATGGCTGAAGCTGAGACACACTCAACATGCACAGCCCTGAGCAGAACACCCCACGTCCTCAGAGCATAGTTTGGAGGAGCCGTACGTCTCTTCTGGCAGACCATTACAAATATAAAGAAGGTGTGAACCACCCTGCCTCCAGGCCATAACAGAGTTGAGAGCTGTAACAATGAACGACACCTGCTGACAGCTGCCAAAAGAGAGGAAAACACGGCTTTATTTATGGCTTGTTTATTGTTTTGTTTTCTACGGAGCAATCGGTTTCTAGACACCACACTAAACCCTGGGAATTATTTTCTTCAGCGACTCATACCTCCTTTTAAAATGCCGTTAAAAATGCTGTCAACACACAAGACATGGAGTTGCAGAGGAACATTTCTCTGTTGTGAAAGCTGCACATTTCAACGATAACATTAAAATAATGAGCCACTATAGAAGCAGATGTGCACCATTCCTTCCACTTTTAGTACAAAGTAGTTGTGGGAATATGTGAGGAATGAATTTATAGAAGTTCATCCTGATTTAAAGACAGTGGCTGAAGTGCAGAGCGCACTGGTTGCGCTGAACTCAAATCCTCTGGATATTCTACGGAGAGACTGTATATGTGAACACACATATCTGAGTGAGAGTCTCCAGACTTCCTCCTGCCGGCTTCCCAGTATAAAGTTTGCAGAGTGTCTGAAGGGGTCCATGTAAGAATACAACAGGAGAACCTCCGTTGGATTCACCGAGAGCAAGTGGGTGTGTTGACGACGTTTCTCACACGTAACATACGCAAAAATGAAATAAACTAAAAGAATATCAATATATCAGGATGAAAAAGCAATGCCATTCACGTAGAAGACAAAACAAAGATGTCGACAGAGCCCACCTGAATGCTCCTGAGATTTCTGTGTTGTGGTGAATACCTTTGAGAAAATCTCCTGGTGCGTTGTACACGTATAAAAGGCAAACTCCAGAGAAAGTCCAGAACCTATTCTACGGACATCCTTTAGAGGTTATGTCTGAAAATGAAAATTCCACACTGGCACTTTCTCCCTTTTGCTGCTGGAAACAGTGTGAGAGCAGTGAGACTGAACCAACACAGTGAGGTGGTGAAAGATACTAAAAGACTCTCTAGAGCTGAAGGAAACTGAGGCGGTGGTGATAATTCTCTGTGGGTTTACCAACATTGAACTTCTGGAAAGGCTGTGAAGTTTTTTCTTTGTTTCTCTTCTTCTTTTCTTTGCTTTTGTTTTTCTGGCATGCTGTGTGATTAACACACAAAAAATCCTATATTAAAAAAGACATTTAAGTTCACAAAGTGGTGTTGAAAAAGTTCTTTGAGAATAAAAATTAGAAAGAAGAGCAATGGGATATTTTATATTATATTAAAATGTTATGCTATTGTATAACATAAATATTATTGGACTATATTTATTGGTTTTTTTATTTTAAAATAGGCAGCACTGTCGCCGCACAGGAAGAAGGTTCCGCTTCGGCCAAGGTCTTTCTTTGTGGAGTTTGCTTGTTCTCCCATTTTCTCTGGCTACCACTTTCATAGTGGTTTGAGTAATAACTCAAAATGGACCATCAGTGTGAATGCAAAAGTGACTGGATTTGTTCTCTTTATGTCAGCCCTGTGATACACTGGTCACCTGTCCCAGGTGTACCCCATCTCTCACCCAATGGCTGCTGGGATTGGCTCCAGCTCCCCCACAACCCTCAGAGGATACCTGGGATAGATAATGGAGGAATGGATAATCTGTAAATATAATTTGGGCTAAGCATTTGAGCTGGTAGAGGTTGAGCTGATTTGAAATATCTTTATATAATCATAATCAGTACACCATATTTTAGAATGTTAGCAAATGGGTTTGCTTAAATCTTATTCAACAAAGTAAGGGTGAGGGATAGGAATAAAATGTTTCCCTTTAGAATCCAACTAAATGCATACAACTAAATGCAACAACATTAAAATGTTTGTGCATTTAGTTGTATTCCACCACTGGATTTAGCTGGCTCCATCTGATCTAAAAATATCTTGAAGCATCACATGTCCCATGCCGACCACTGTAGTAGAAGAGCCCACACTACAACCTGACAGACAGCTATGTGCCACTGATCCCTGTTCATATAATCAGATCCATAGTCAGTCTCTGCAAAACCAACAATACAATCCAAGCATGAGACTCCATGGCACAGACACTCTCGTGTGTATTGTGTAATTTAGACCCTGAGAACAATCAAACAATTCTGCCCTTGTCATTTCAAAGATGACAGACAGACCTTCTCTCTCTCTCTCTCTCTCTCTCTCTCTCTCTCTCTCTCTCTCTCTCTCTCTCTCTCTCTCTCTCTCTCTCTCTCTCTCTCTCTCTCTCTCTCTCTCTCTCTCTCTCTCTCTCTCTCTCAGCATCACAACATCTTACTTCAGCCTTGCTGCTGAATGCTCTTATTATCACACCCTGGTGTTTTGAAGACATACACAAAAACAATACACAGCACAGTACAGAGCAGGCCTGCCACAGCACGCTGTCATATTTACAAGAGTCTCCTGCACCTCCGACTGAGAGGAACAGGGGAGCAGCCACCACAAAGCAAGGGGAGCAAAATGTGATGTGTTGCAGCTGAAGTCGAACACAGCTTTAGGAGGGTTACATTCAGAGCCATTCTAAAGCAGAGCCATTTATCACCAATGCTGCTTCTTCGTACTCGGTTTCCCAGAGACAACACTGGAGCATTTGTAAGTTGACCCTGAATCTTTTGATTTTGAAGGGACTGCTTGTAGCTCCACTGTTTGTTCTCTGCCTTTCTATTATCCCCACAAGGCCTTCAGACACTTGGCACCGCTGTGGGCTGAATGTAGAGATCAGGTTGACACACTGTATTATTATACACTGTTATGCATTTGAAAACCTTGACGTGTGTGGGTGTGAGCTTATTTAATGAAGTCTTTCACTAGGATTTCATTTCCAGTCAATTTCTTTAAATAAATGTTGTCATGCTCATGTTTTTGTCTATACACTCATCATACCAAAGTCTTTATTTTACTATGTTTCACTTATTACAGTATTATTACTTTCACATCATTAAATTAAATTGTTAATTGTCTCTCCTGCTGATGTCTACTTTTACTTTAACAGCCTAGGTTGTCATTACGACACATGATTGAGTAGATTTTAATTGACTTTTATCCAACAACCAATCCAATAACAATTTTACAGAATAGTCACCAGGGGATTTAAATGGGGTTTCTTGCCACAGCATATTTTAAAATGTTGTAGAGACATGAACACATGGAAATACATGTTTTAATACCACAGGAAGTCTGACAAGGTTATGATGAGTAAAAGCGCTTAGATTTGCTGACAGCTTCTGCAATATCAAAGACTTTTTAACTCCGGTCCTGACAGATGACGAGCGGTGACTGTGTCTGTGGATTTGTCTCGGTCTTACATGTCATTTTCATCAAAGGGTACAATTAGTGACTCTACAAGAAATAGGTTTATTTCTTCTTTTTCTTTTGTATTATCGCAAATCTACAACTTCTTTTTATTTCTCAGTTGTTGAGAATAAATAATATGCTTACAAGTCCAACCTTCAATTCAATTTTATTTGTATAGTGTCAAATCATAACTCTTTCTTTTACCATTGTATGTCATTTATCTTAATCAGTGCAGATAATAAGTCATCACACTATTTGTGTTTACAATGCCATCACTCGTGCACCTGCAATAAAGTTACATTCTTTATGTGTCTCTGTATTTATCAGAGAAGAAAGCCTCACCTGTCTTCACTGTAGCAGGGAAACTACAAGAGGACACATGTCTGATCAGGAAGACAGTGAAGGTGAAAGCACAGAAACTCAGTTGGATCTCCTCATTCCTTCAGAGCCGTCTTTTCCTATGAGATACTACAGATGTTTTTTGTATCAGGCCCACTCTACTCCTCTCTCTTCTTTTATAGCTTAATATGAAGAGGTGAGATAATGAATGAGGCTTGGTTTAAGTTTGAAAATGACAAGTATTCAACTGCACTTATCGCATTGCTGTAGGCAAGTGTTTAAGAGTCTGGGGACCTGAAGTCAACACTCCACCAAAGCTCCTTTTCTTCGTTAAGAGGCCCCTGCAGGGCTGGAGCTCACTTTAATTGGATGTGTTCTTCTTTTCCTCCAGGTTTGGAAATGATTGTCCATTAGTAGAACTGTAAATCCTGCACCACTGCTGAGGGAGTTCAGAGAGCTCAGAGAGCCCCAGACAGGGGACGCAGGATTTCACTGCTGATGTGATCTCTGGCCTGTGGTGTTGCCCCAGAGACCATTTAGGAGCAAGTGGCTAACAGTAGCTTAGGCTCGCTGGCAGCCAGCGGCCTCAGCCTGAAGACTGAACGGCATGACTACTTTCTATAAGGAAATGTAACAGCTGATTAAACATAATTTAACAATACCTACACACTGATTCTTATGAATGAATGCAGGCAGTAAATGGAATATATAAGCCAAATATATATATATATATATATAAAAATGATATATTATAGTCAAGAAAAAAAAATTATTTTGACATATTTTGACTTGTTACTTTTGGTCCTGTTCAGATTTACTGATTTTAAACAAACACATTGCTGGTTTGGGTCTGCATGTGAGATCTGCAAATAATAATGTGGATCTAATTGATTTAAAGGCTCCATACATGTAATTGCTGTCCATGTCATTGTGTAGCAGGCTTGATGAACTACTAGTTAATTTACACCAGGTATTTCACATACTATTCATCAGCTATACATAACACTATGAACATTGCTCCGTCCACTGGTTCACTTAATCACTGTTGTGCAATAGGAGTAGACTTGACGTTGGCTAATTATTAATAATCATGAAATGTGATTATAAAAATAATAAAAGATTATTTATTAAAAATAATTAAAAAAATGATAAGACCATAACTTATCGTAAAGGGGCACCACCCTGGTAACAGGGACCAACGATATCAGGCTATAAATATCAGTCTCATAATGATAAATGTCAAATTAATAATGTCAATATTTTAATATTAACGATTACTTAATAAACAGTGAAGGCTTCTAAGTTCGAGCACAGGCAATCATAATCCAGCTTTATTCACACACTTATGCACAAATAATCACAGACTACAGATACTTTAATTACAAAAGCATTTATTAAAAAGGGGAAATAAAGTTATAATGTTATTCAATGATTCATCATTTTAACAAGCTCCGATATTTCAAAGATAAACACAGCAGCAGCACTTATCACAATTCAGAAAATACATGTAAACCTGCGGTCTACCTATGTATGTCTGTCTGTGTGTGTGTGTGTGTGTCTGTGTCAAAGTGTCTCTCTGTGTGTATGTGTCTATGTGTGTGTGTGTGAAATAAAGTTAGTGTTATTTAATGATTCATCATCTTAACAAACTCCCATATTTCAAAGATCACAACAGCAGCAGCATTTATCACAATTTAGAAAACACATGTATTCATCTATGTGTATCTGTGTGTGTGTGCGTCTGTCTGTGTCTATCAAAGTGTGTGTGTGTGTGTGTGTGTGTGTGTGTGGGTGTGTGAGAGAGAGAGAGAAAAAGAAGGGGGCGTGGCGATGACGCAGTCACGTAGTGACGTCACATCTAAGATGGAGGCCGACAATGTTAGGCTTAAAACTACAAAACAAAATGGCGGGTTCGTTATGAATTTAGAGCCAGAATTGAGGGCGGGTCTAGAGATGAATAACCTCCAATGGCCGCCGGACCACGTGTGAGACACAAAGGAGGAGGTGGAACAAAGGATTCTTTGTTTTAGTTTAGCTTTGGCTTCAAAATGGCGGCCAGATGCGTTCAGGCCCTTTAAATATAGATTTAACTATGTTACATGAACTGTATTATAAATACAGATAGGAACGTGTGTAACAGGTTCAGGAGAAGAGAGAGAGAGATTGAAGAGAGAGAGAAAACATGCAAGGAGGAGTTCAAAGAAGCTCTTAAAACACCGTCAGAAACAAGTTACATTTACTTTACCACTCAGCACCCAAACGGCGTTGTGTGCTGAAGTTTGACGGTAAAATCTCTGTAAGGTTGTTCAGACGGGAACGAGTGCAGCCGGAGAAGTTTAGTCACGGCGCTTAAAAACTGTGGCACAAGGCCGTAACCGGAACCCGGAAGTGTCCGGATCGTCGTGGCTAAACAATGAGACACGGAGGTCCCGCAAACAAATACACTCAAATATTAAACAATACGCTACGTATCTACCCAGATAATCAAGTCTCTTACCGTACCACCCTCGCGGTGTGCCTGCGCCTTGGCGCGAATGTGTCGGGGGCCAGTGAATCACGTGGTCTCGGAGCTCCGGAGCTCGGCCGCTGGACCGGAAAAGGAAGCGAATTACTCGTGCTGCCTTGACGGAATGAAACTTCGTCTTTCTTCTGTAACAGCGGAGACCGTGCTGTTTTACAGGAACGGAGTGGATTGTCTCGTACTCCTCAGCGGGATGAACGTCGCGCTTGTGCAGGGAACGGCTTTGTGGAAGCCGTTTGTGGATCGTTGAAAAAGAAAAAGTCTGTGGAAGTGTCCGTCCAGCGGGTGCTTCCTGTTTCGGTCTTTCAAGTTAAAACAGCAAAGAGTCCTATCAAAATAAAACTTCGACTGAGATAAAAGAAGAAAATGAAACGACTTAAAATAAAATGATATTAAACAAACGTCTAATCGCCTCCTTAGTTACTGAGTCGTGTGGTTAGACCTCTTGAGGTCAGAAGACAACTTGAGCAGCGTGGAAAGAGAGAGATTTCTGTGAGTTCAGTTCTTTTGTACTACTGAGAGGAGGCCGGCCTCCTTGGAGGAGGGGTCAGGGGTCAGTGTGGCCTTCGGCCAATTGAAAGGTCAGAAGTCAAGTCTCAGGGAGTGCCTGAACGATGGGGTCCTTTGAGGACCCAGGAAGTGATCTGCTGCCACATGGAGATAAGAGCTCCATGCTGGATTTTTATCTGAGGGGTTACCCGAGCCTGGCTTCAAGTTTTACGACTCATTGTTGAAAACTCAGATCACTGGGGCCTCTTCCCCAACATCACTCAATATGTGTTGGCTCTGATTGGACATAACAAAGGTGCTGTTATTGGAATGCAGATATTAGGCAACGGTCAAAATGTATTTCTGATTCAAACATACAGTTTGTTTGAATGCAGTTACTTACAGTTGCCAAACACATAATCAATACATCCATCCCTGTCCAAGAGCATAATGCTTGATGGCTGCCAGTGACTTTTGAAACTGAAGACAAGGGAGAAATAACTAGAATATTCTAGTCACTTTCCTTCACTGCTCTTGCATGTTCTTCTTTCTGGTGTACACCACAATCAGGTTGAACCCGTGTCTAATGGCTAATTGTTCATAATAGCTAGATAGGGAGTCTCAGAAGGCTGCATTCAGTCGTGGAACAACCATGATTGATGACTTCTGCTGTACATTGTTAAATACAAAGGCACAGTTTCTGAGTAGCCACTTCAGACAACTTGGCGTGTATGTTTTTGTTCTGAAGTGTGGTAGCTCTGCGTGTGTCTGTGTTGAACTGACGTTAATTTCTAAAAAACACCATGCACAAATACTTCATAATGAGAGCCCATTGCACGTTGTAGTGGAGAACGCCGAAACACTCAGTTGAAAAAAACTGTCTGATTCACATCTGAAGGACTAATGTACTTCATATCACTGTTGAAATGAATAGACATTTTTTCCTGTCAAAACTTAAGACAAAAATGTTTTATTAAATGACCAACACAGTGTGGTTTGTAGACTCAAAACTTACCAATCAAACAATACACCACATATGACTAAAATGCTGCAGACACAAATAACGTTACGTATGTGAATAAATCCTACAAACAACAGAAAAAAATAGTAACGTGACTTTTGATGACATGACTGTGCTGATTTTTTTCCCACAAATGTCCCGACTTTGGCATTTTAGGTTGAGCAGAGCAGAATAACCAGCTGCTGTGGACAACAAAAAGATGAACGATGTGACAGTTTCCTAAAGGAAATTATCCCCTGTATTAGCATCAATGAAGCCCACAACTGATCTGACCATGCATCCATCTGCTAAAACTGTGTAGCTGCGAACTCCTGTTATAACAGAATCAACGTTGGTGGAACCACAGGCTTTCTGAAACCAAAGAAATAGTATGGCCTTGTAAATACTTTCTCCTACGCATGTTCATGTAGAGTGCAACTTCGTTTCAACAACGCATGTTTAAGTTTCTTTAAATGTGGTCATAACTCAAAAGACAACACAATATTTAACACAAGTATATGAAAGACTTCAGTCGTCCCATTGGCTACCCAGCACAGGAAATTAGCATCAACAGAAGGTCCTGGATCTTTTCTACAGCAGGTAGACACAAAGGGAGGATTTCTGAACATGTAGATAACAAGTATTTTTATTAGACTGAGACTTGCAATTCTCAATTGTCCCATTGAGCTTCGATAAATAATTGATTGTGTGGTGTGTTTAGAAAAGCTTGTGATGATGGTGATTGTTTCAGAAGATTCAAATTTAGGGAGAATGGCGCTCAAGTGCAACCAAAGAAGCCGAAGTCGGATCTTTACACACATCTTAATGATCACAGACAAACCAAAACTCAGCGACCTTCATCCGTTTGTTGTGGCTCGTATTTCAATTTTTTGAAACTCTGCAAGTTGCCAGGAAATCCAATTTTAGTTCTATTGATGGGTACTGATAGCAGCTCCTACGACTTTCATTTATTCAATTTACAGTGTTATGGGAAAGTATTGCAAGGAAATCATTGCTGCCATACTTAAAAAGTCAAGTGATAATATTGCTTTTGGCAGTGTGGTTAGCCACACTGCCAAAACACTCCAGGTCATTGTCAATAGAGGTTGGCATATTTCAAAAGTAATCACGGCCAATTTATTATCATCTTTCTCATCAGTTTTATGTCGATCCTCTGAGGCACGAATCTGGAACTATAAGGAACCAACAGAACAGTGTGATTGTTGGCAGAGCATTCAGTACAGAGTATTCTGTTCTAATTCATGTGAAGATCACCTTGCCTCCAGCTGAAGACAATCTATGTGTCTCAACCTGTGGTAAGAAGCAGACAGCAAGAGAAATTGGAGTACAGATAGACGAAGAGATCATGGCAATATATAACTGGAAAATGTCCGACCTCTGATTCTGCTGATAGTTTTGAGATCTATTACTTTCTCTATATCACCGGCAGTTACAGCTGGACATATACAATACTTGACACCAAACATACAACAGCCATCTTCACCAATACCATAAACTTTAAGCTAAATCACACATATACCAACTTGAAGAAGAGGCAGGACAATTAAACTAAGTTAAGTCCATCAATTCTATGGTATAAACACTTAACTGCCACTTGCCAAATATTGTTCCAGCATTAACTTAAAAGCTCTGAAGCTGTATTGTCATTTTATGTTTATGCCCGGGAGAGCTGTGGAATGACTAACCTATTGTATGAGGAACTAGCCTTCCAAGCCAGATCACGACCGAAGAGGGGTGGGGCTATCCGCGGTCAACACATATTGTACATCACTCTCACAGAACAGGCCGATCCTTGCATATTGTTGATTTCTTAATAAAATGTCAGAGTCTCAAATAAACTGACAACAGAAAATGGGGGAAGGAATGAGTTTCAGAACTTTGCTGATCCCCTGACCATTTCAGATGGAGCATTCTGGTCTACATTACTGCTGTGCTGAGCTTTTTGTTTCCTTGTGCAACAAGGTCAGAGCTTATACACCAAATATCAACACCAAACATATTCTTCATTTACATAATAATCCATGTCACACGAGTGGGCTGACTAAACTACTGTAAACCCGTTATGCTGCACAGTGTTTATCAGGAAGTCTTGTGCAGCAGAGCGTGCTTTCCTTCAGGTTTAAGCATGTAAGCCTCACAAAGAAAAGTAAAGTCGGTGAGTCAGTGGACCGCACACTGAATATCAGCTATACTGTGTGTCACTAGGCAACATCAGAAATTCTTCAAGAAAACCTGCGTTCCGGTGCCAAAACATCAATCTACTTGATCTGCGATTTAAGCAGAAAAGGCAAAACCATTTGGAGAGAGATAGACGTCGGTCACAAGGACGATAAATTCCAGTATGACTGAATGAACCTGAAAGAACATCAGCTAAGCTTTGACATGACTTAAACCTCATCAGCTGGATCATAAAATAAATCTTTCTCCTGCCACATTGCCTACTACATCGCAGCACTTTTCCTTGGTCCTGATTCCAGTTGTAAATACCAAACATGTATACAATTATCTTCTAGATTTAGATCAGAGGAGAAATTAATCTTTCATTCAAGTAGCTTCATTTACACACTGCTCTGAACATACAGGGTGAATTTGGATAAACTGGGACACCTTAACTTCAGTCTGTTTATTTCCTTGTCTAACAAAATCTAGTCAACAGGACTTTCACTACAGGTTACACACAATGTTCTAACACACAAACACACTTTAGTGCAAACGAGAACAATAATGCAATGGTTACTATAATTTCTAATAACTTAATTTTCTGTGTCTCATTGTTTTTTAACCCTGGGCTATGAAAAGGAGAATTAGTTTCATCCTCCATCCTCCATCCAAGTATCTGACAAACTTGTGTATACACACCGTCTCAGTTCTTACACGCAACAGGGTTGCGGCCAGCTTCTATAATACTATCAACACACAAATGCACGCAATTAATTTGCACACAAATCCATGAATGCCAACCTGCATACACCTCATTAAAGCCATTGATTTGGCATCAGAATGAATTATGAGCTGGCTGAGTAGAGGCCTCCATCAGTTTATTGACAAAAACCTTTTATAGAGAAGTAGTGGCAGCACCTTGACACTGAGTTCACCATTATCCTATGGCTCTCTATTGGCTTTTGAATGAGGAAATATCTCCATCTGACAAAAAGAAGATAATTACAATCCACTACAGGGACTCGTATGCTCTTCTCACCAATGGATTACTGTCAAATGTAAGCGACATCATTCTGTCTATCGACAAATGCAAATGCCCTCACCCTGAGACTACAGGGTCTTGCTGCAAAACCATTTTAGTAATAAACACTTTAAAATGTTTGATCTGTCAATGTGTGTTTTGAGGCGTCACTTCAAAGCAACGGCTCCATTATAATCCTGCTATTTGGGCTGAGGCTGTGCCTGTGAGGTTTGTGTGTTTCTTGTACGGCACTCAAACTATTATCTGTTTCACTCTAGGAGGACACACACACACACACACACAGGTTTGAGCAGCTATCATTAGTAGGACTTTGCATTGATTTCCATTAATTGAAGCCAAACCGTAACCTTTATCCATAAACTTAGACTTAACCAATTCATGCCTTACCATTACCTAACAACAATTCACATCTAACCCCTGACCTTAACCAGGATGTCAGACAAGATGTTCTACCTCAGTAACAAGCATGAGTTCACACTCACACACATACACAGTCCTGCATATTTAGTGGTCCTTCCTTCTAATGTGCCAAGATCTGTTTAGACTGGCAAGTATCATCATCCCCATTTGTATGTGTGTGTATGCACGTGCATATGTATGTGCTTGTATGCTTTTGGTTAGGAGATGCTGAGTAATCAAAGGTAAAGTGACAGCAGACGTGTGTAAAGGGGCTATTTGAGCAGGGATAATGAGGTTAACCAAAATAACACCATTGAGTATGTGTGTCTCTGTGTGTCTCTGTGTTTGTGAGAGAGAGAGAGAGAGAGAGAGAGAGAGAGAGAGAGAGAGAGAGAGAGAGAGAGAGAGAGAAGAGAGAAGAGAGAAGAGAGAAGAGAGAAGAGAGAGAGAGAGAGAGAGAGAGGCAGCATTAGTAGATGATGGGTTTTGCTTGTCTGTCTGTCCAAATCAATAATCATTTACACTCTTGGAGCAGTGATTAACTGCTTCCTGTGTCTCTGGATGACTGTAAATAGACTAAAATGGTATTTTTGCACTTTTACACTCTGTTTAATTGTGAATCTGCTATGTGCTCATTGCATTGGCGGTGTGATACCTGTAAGTTAAACAGTGTCATACACTGGTGTCTGAAGCACTTTGCCACGTGAACACAATATATCCGAAAGGCCAAGAGGGAATTAGAATTTGTTGGGCAAATGTTTAGTGAACCCCCAAAATACTTTCTGGCCTCTTGAACATGGTTGGCTTGAGGGAATGTCTTCGATTTGGCACAAATGGTCACTTTGACTTCCAGATCACAAACCATGTTCTCGGTCTCTTGAATGTAAAACGGGAAAAAAGTCGGAATTTAATGTGAAATATGGTAATTTACAAGAATAATAGTCGTAAAATAATTTAGTAATAAAGTACAAGACGAGAATGAACACAAATTAAAATTCTTCAGTAATACATTTCCTCCTACAAAAAGTCTGTTTGGTTCAGACATTTAGTTTCACTTTCTTACACAATCTTTTCAAAGTCCAGATACATATGATATTATGGTGCTGATGAGCTAAAAGTATTTTGTTATTTGTGAAACCCATACTAATTAGATTCTCCACATTCCTTATTTTATCAGAGTCGACGAGCTAATCCTGTGATGTCACCCCCTCCAACATGACATGTAGCCTAAAATTATGACTCCATTATCGTAATACTACAACTTCCTTCTTTTAAATGTACGAATTAATTCTCAAAATATTGCAACTTTATTCTCATAATATTGCAGCTTTATTCTTGCAATGACTAACGTCATTCTCCAAATTTCCTCTTATACTCCATCATAAAGAACAAATTGAATCATTGGTACAAACAACACGATGGATCATGAATCACGGTAACGGCTGTTAATCCTCAGAGACATCACTGCAACTGGAGACCCATTCTATCCACACATGATCCATTGTTCATGCAAAAATCTTCATTCATGTACTTGAGAGGAATATGAGACAAATGTGAATGGTAGAATAACTTCAATGTGAGACGCAGGGATGTGAATGTATATGACAGCAGCTTGGTATCAGCTGTAGATCTGCAGCTTTCTGATCTGAAATGCAAAGTGACATTGGGATTTCCATCCATTTTATGGCATTTCTTTCACCTAATTTGTATTCATGTCTCTCGCTCTTTCTCTCACAGGTTTCTTCTGTGTTGCCCATGAGCTGCTGTCAAACCTTTAGTCCTTCCGCAGGGTTTATTTTCAGAATGCAGATAAATGTCTTTGTCAGTTCCTCTCTGTCACACACACACACTCATCTGGATGCAAGATAGCATGTCATACCACACTCTCCCAATGGGCAGCACCTTCTTTTAATATTCATCCATTGATACAAAGGGTGGACATGCTGTGTAATGGTAGGGTGTCCGGTGTGCTGTGTGTTGAATGAAACATGTGAATTTGCAGTTGGTGATCATCTCTTATCTGCCTGCTGGTTGTCAGTCATCCTTTCTTGATGCTGTAGCTCCAGCAAGCCCTGTCCTGCATAACTTCCCCCGATATGTATTTTTGGACCGAAGATAAATATACTGGTAGTGGGAGTATGAAAGCATTTTAACATTGACTTAATCATACATATCTTCAGCAGCTATCTGGCAAATTAAGTGTTTTAACAAGCCCACATTCCAGTTATATTTTTTACACCCACCACAGCGGCTTCCACTGAAGTCCCAGAGGTCTGACTTGTAGTAACTTTAACCACTGGCCACTTATTTTCTGTTTGATTTTTTGAATGAAAGCAGTTTTTGTAAATGTTGTCATTCTATAAGGAGCAGCCAACTTATTTTATATAACTGGCTTGCTTTACCTGTCACTGTGAGTATTGCTCGAGCTGTAAAAAACTGGTGTATAATAGTAACTGTACCTCTGGAAGGAGGAAAAATTAATGATGGCGTCACAATGACAAAGGTTATTTAAACAACAAATGTAATAGAAAGGCTGTTTAACATGTGGTGCATGAAATATGTGGGTAATAGCAGACAGAGAGGCTCACAAAAGAAGTTGCATTGCTGGAAATGATGGATGCAGTTTTTTTTTACGTGACCCATACCTGAGAGAAAATGTCTGCTCCTGCATTCATTAAAATCCTCTAAAAAATCTGTCTCTAGACTTTAGCCAGTGTTGTAAACTCACTGGAATCACGCCTAAAGTGTCTGAGACAGTTTTAATGGACTGACCCATAAATGTTGTGAATTAACTGAAGAACTGAAGTGTAAAAAATCATTTTAGTTCAGGTTCATCTCCTAGCAAAGATGTACACCTGCCAGTGTAAAAGAATATCGCATTTGAGTAACATCGGGGAATTTCTTGTAAATAGTGAACTTGTTTTAATGTGTTTCCAAGTGGTATTACTGTAGGTCCTTCTGTTTTCAGTGCTGTGACAAAGGCAGAGCAAACCCCCACTTTCTTATAAGTAAGCAGGTGAAAATAATGCAAACTGAATGTAAATTCTGAGCCTGAGAGCTCTTTCCAAGTCAGACCTATCCAAAGTTCATTTTTGTTTTATCTCATTTTATAGTACGCTCTCCCTCTTCCCCTTCATTACCTCCTCCGACAACACGGCTGATTTTCTTCCATCCGGTAAAATGCCCACAGTAATCCCTCATTTATGCTACCGGGGAAAACAGAAGTGGTATCATCTTTTTTCCTTCTTTCAAGACTTCCAAGTGAAAGAGAGGCAATCTATTTATTAATGGTGTTGTTATGCAATAGCCCACTACATTGCACAATCAACATTTACTTCATAATAATAAGTTAATGCAAAATAACATCTTACATATCAACATCTGCTCTGAGCTGACTGCAGTCACGTCGAGGTCATTGTGAGGATGCTTGTTCACTACTCCTATACATTATTTAGAACTTAAGCAAGAATATGCAGCTCACCAGCTGTGCTATGACCTCAGGTTCCTTACGTGTGTGTGTGTGTGTGTGTGTGTGTGTGTGTGTGTGTGTGTGTGTGTGTGTGTGTGTGTGTGTGCGTGTGCGTGTGTGTGCGTGTGCGTGTGTGTGTGTGTGAGTGTGTGTGTGTGTGTTTGTGTGAGTGTGTGCAGCAGTGTGATGAAGGTGAGGATGAGATTTTATTTAACAACTTCCGTGGTGAGTGTTAAAACTGCAGTAAAACTTGCCTCACCCTGCCTAGAGGAGCTGCTACTCCACCTCAACAGTTTCACTGAGTAGATGTAATGTCTAAAAATGGTAAAAATCCCAAAATGCTGTCTCCATGTTATTTTCCACTGTAGCAAACAAAATAACGAGACAGGTAAATACAGAATGTAAAAGCAAAACAAAGAACATAACAGGCATGAAAATGGTTTAAGGCTCAGATCAATGTTTAGCAGCTCAGTTGTTTTCACTCACCTCTTGTGGTACATAAATAGCTGAATTCACATGCACACTCACACAGTGATGGCTGTGCACTATCGTGCAAGGTGCCGGCCTGACCGTGGGGAATGATTTGAGGTTTGGAGTCTTGCCCAAGGATTTAGCAACAACATGTGGATGGGAGGAGGTGAGGGATCAAACTTGGATAAAAGCAGTTCCATCAGAGGTTAGAAAGAAAATGTGTTTTTCTATGATTTGGATAAATTTAACCCAATTTAGCGACAGTCAAACTCAAGATTTGTTTGTATTTACGCTCAATTGGGATGATGCAGGGAGAGTTTTCTACAGCAGACTTAAAATATTCCAAACCCCTCGATCTACAGGCGTTCAACACAGTGTGTCTGTGTGTGTGTGTGCGTGTGCGTGTGCGTGTGCGTGTGCGTGTGCGTGTGTGTGTGTGTGTGGCATTAATACAGGGTCAGTGCAGTGGTATCATGTTGAGATCTGCTGTTTGGAGAGCACAGACATGCTCCTTTATCTCTGTCGACAGCTTCGTGCCTGCTCTGATTCCGCTTAAAAACTCCTAATCACTTCTGAGACATTCTTGGCCAGTTGCATAAAGGCCCTGCAGCAGCTTAACACTCACACCTGAAACTACAACAGCTACATAAGAGTTGGAGGTAGAGATTTCTCAGAGCTTAATTAACAATTTTCCCCCTGAAAGAAATATTCCTCACTCATTGAATGTCTGACTATTGAGTATCACACTCACAGCCTGTAGGCTCAGTAGGTGCATGAGCTCCGATTCACAAAGATTGGATCCAAACAAATTTTGTTTTGGAGTAACTCAGAGACACTGAGACACAAATAAAGTTTGATTTCATTGATTGAGGGATATATGGCAGCCTCAATTACAAGAGTCCTGAACACACACACACACACACACACACACACACACACACACACACACACACACACACACACACACACACACAGAGTAGGTCAAACTCATATACTGTGCATTAACCTAGTTTATGACAGAAAGTATATAGAACAAACATACCTAAAAATATAAGCTGCATTTACATGTTGCGAAAAGTTGCTTGTTTGTTGACCTTTTTTTCCCCTTGCTGAGTTCTACAACGTAATGTACTTGTCAGCTTTTGACAATTTAGCAATGTGCTGACAACATGTGTGCTATTTATATCTGTCAGAGGTCTTTTCTTTGCCTGCAAAGGTGGTAAATCCAGTTCCGGCCAACCAAAATGTGGGTAAACAAGAATTCCTTTGGGTGTATGCCACACTACACCCCACTTCTCAGTGCTTTGTTCTAAATGAGGCTCTTGGGATCCAAACCAAACACGGCCTGGACGACGTGGCTGCATTGTGCGACTTTAATGTCAGATTTTAGGCAGCTGCTGTGTTTAAAGTTTAAACTGCTGCTGTGGCGTGCGGGCGTGCAGGTAGAGGTGGAGGTCTCTCTGGGTATTCTTTGTGGATCCCATCAGTTGACAAAAATAACAGATGAGCAGCTGTGTGCTGAGGTGCCAGGGCTGGGCCTGGAATCTATTTACACCCAGTTATCCACGCAGGCCAGTCATGGCTATTTGATTTCATCAATTAAGAACATTTTTTGTGGGGTTAAGTTGGGTCTTGCCACTTCTGTTGCAGGGATGCAAGTTCAGGCAGGAAAGCAACAGCTCTAAACAATTTCACGGCTCATTAAGGGGTCACAGATATTAATGAAAAAAGATTTCTAGATTCCATCTGTGCAACCTCATCTACAAATATGGATCTAGGATTCTCCAGAGCAGAGAGCAGACGACAGGCCTGACTGGAGGGAAAAGACATTTCCCTCTTTCAAATGAAGAAAGAGAACTGATGATTTCCTCAAGTAAACTGTGGCCTTTGGCTGCCGCCCCAATCATGCACAGTGGCAGCTCTCTCATAGTTCTTCCCCTTAACTGTATGTGTGAATGTGTGTGTGGAAACTCCAGCCTGTACTGGAAAGAAGAGTTTTATTTCTGTGCCCAGATTGTTACGTTCCTCACATTGCAGAAGGGCTGATTTCCAGACATGACACGGGAGAGGCCAAAAGGTTCAGGATGTCTATGGATGTTAGAAAGTTGAGCGGTCTCTTAGAAGTCTTGACTTGCTCAAAAGCATTAAAGTTGATGCCAGATTATATATATGTAAATAGTTTATTTTCTATTAGAAATAAAAAGTTATTTCCTTCACTAATAACTTAACAACAACGTTTTCATGTGGTCTCAAAGTGTTATATTGCTTCCTATGCAAATGCATGCATATGTTATGTGAGTATTTACTTTCTGGCAAAATTATTGGACATTGTCACTTGATTACTGTTTATTTAAAAAGATGATTTTGAAGATTAAGCATTTCTACAGATTGCACCATGGTAATCTTCAGAGCTCATAACTACACAGTTCTCTTTCAATACAAACAAGAAGCAGAACCACCTCCTGTGCAGCCAGCACTCAGGGGGACTCACAACGGATTCTCACTTCTGCCATAGCTTGTGCTGAAGTTTGGGCAGAATTAGTTTACTGATACTTTCAGGTAGCCTTCCTTCCTACTTGCAGGAATACAACTGTGTGTGACTGAGGGCCAAGGTTGTCTTCAGACACTATTTCAGGTCAGCAACAACTCTCTTAGTGCTCCATTCCTGCCAGACAAGCTCACGATGCATCTCTAACAGCCTAACATCAGTCCTTAATTAGTGGCAAATGCATTCAAATTAATTCAACTGCAGCTTTGCTCGTGCCAAACGGAAAAGATTCTGAAACACAAAATGTTATGTCTATTACCATCAGTGTTTAGAGAAACAAACGTGAAAGCTTTCATACACTGAATTAAACTGGATCATGTAGTTCTATCAATTTGTATCCAGAACACCCCCCCCCCCCCCCACACACACACACACACACACACACACACACACATTATCACTTTAAATCTACACTACTTTGGCCACAAGGGACTTTAATATCATGTGTGAATGTTTCTTTATGTCCCACAGTTGTCTTCATGACCGATCAGCCAGATGATGTGTAAAGGAAAGACTTAATTTAGGTTGAGGTAATTTCATAGATTAAACACTTACGTATAAATGTGAGGTGGTTTTGGTAGATGGGTATTCAAACTGTCCCAGATTAGTTAGACTGTAAGTGGAATAAGCAAAAAAAGTACTTTGGTTAAGTTTAGGGGAAGGATATCTTGTCTAATTTCTTCATTATATTAATTGAAATTAGTCCAATCACACTTATGTTTCCTTCATAACTGTCTGTTATAAACCTTATTTCTGAGATGCAGTTGATACATTGCTCACAGTGATGGTAGGTCAGCTTTGTTTTTTAAGTAGTGAAATGTTGCAGTCCTTATTAAGACTGAGTCTGTACAGCAGCTGACCTCAGACCAGTTGCAGCAGATCAGACACATCAGAGCAGGTGCAGATTCGTGATGCAAACCTATTATAAGGAAAGGAATCTCTCAGCCGCTGACACGCATACACACACACACACACACACACACACACACACACACACACACACACATTGTAACAGTCACACTCACACACATACAAAACAGTTCTTGCAGCAGTTTGTACATTTGCAAGTCAGCTGTAGATGAAAGGAAATGCCACTACACAGCGGCTTGGTAATCTCCACTCCAGCTTCACACCCTGGGAGGCAGGTCTCTCTCAGCTGGCTAATTTTCAAGATTTTCCACACCTCCATTATTCTCTGTTTTCATCATCAAAAGCCTCTGACAACTGACACTGACAACCCTGTTATTTCGAGTGCTGACTCTTATTTTGGTGATAACTGTCTGCATAACTTGTTTTTTCACGGAGCAGGTCACTCAGACACAAATTCTGTTCCAAAACAATGCAATCCTCCTCTTCCTCCTCTTCATCATTATCGTCACTGCCACTCATTCCCAGCCTGCTCGGGCGTTGTAACAGCACTAGTCTCCTCCTCACCCTCTCTGGAGGACACTAAAGGTGTAAAGGGAGCAGGGGTAGAAGGCAGTCAGCCACAGATTCCACTTAATCCCCCCAATTTCCACTCACGAGCACACAATCACCAAACAGCTGCCTTAACCATGGTTGAGTTCCATTGCAAATTAAGACATAAGGAGTATGTTTAAAAGGTGCCACAACCAAAGCACTGTAATACTCATTGACAGCACACCACAGTCAGTAATACAAACATGGAGACTGCTTAATATTGTGCAAATCTTTTTCAGACATTAGTATGACATTTCTATTTTATTTTAAAGTGGCACAGAGGACTTGCATGGAACTAAATTAAACATGAATACTGTGTATAATATAACTATCTGAAACACCTGACTAGACTTAAGGAATATCTTCAAATTACAGGAATACAAATCAGTATTGAGCATTTTTCATGGTGGAATTGGTTCAATTTGACTGTGCAAATCTTAAAATATAAATCGGCCAATATCACCACTGGATTTATATTTCTACCTCTGAGGGGGGTGCACAATGAACTAATATCTCAAATGAAACTCTATTAGCCTATATGTGGAGAACGAAAGGTTTAGGGATGGGGTGCATTGAGGGGACTTAGGAAAATTGACCTCAATATTTATACAATTCTGGCTACACCGATCTGCACAGACTACACAGGTGATAAACAGCACCCGTGCACACGTTAGGGAGGAAAACGGTCCACTGACCTGTTGGAAGCGGACTGGAGAGCACAGCGCACTGATTTCCTCTGGAGGCGAATGTCACCCGAACCACCGCTGAGCAGAGCGCAGCGGAGGAGAACCTGCAGCCCGCTGCACTACGCTGACTGACCGCTGATCTGCTGACTCCTGGAGCCCACGCTCATCTCAACGTGTAGTTTCCTTGCTGGAGATAACAACCTCTCACGCGCAAGTGGTGTTTGAGATCCATGCGCCTTTAGATGTGTCATGTCTCTGCCCGGGAATAACAAGCAGTGTTCTGGCAGCATCTTGAGGTAAAGCCAAATCATAGCAGCACTCCCACCCTATCCTTATGGAGACTTTATTTGTTTTCATGGGCTTATTTTTGCATTTCAGTGTCTGGCTGCACGCACGGTGAGAGCGCGCACTGACCGGGAGTCCACTTACCTTTGCCCCTGAGGTCGTGGCAGGACGTGATAACAGTCCAGCTCGGTCCGGGACCGGCTCCTGTGACATGCCCGGAAAGTGCGCTCACCCCCGGGCAGCACGCACCACCCGCACAGGCTGCCTTTACCCACGGAGCTTTCCCAGCACACCTGTAGCTCGCAGCCACAAAACCATGCCCCGAAGTAGCCTCTCTTGATGCATCACAACATCAACACACACACACACACACACACACAAACACACATGCTGTCTCCCCTGAAAAGGTGTTAAAGAGTCATCAGCAGCCCACCGACCTGTAATGTATAATCCCTGTCTGATCCTGGAGCCCGGGAGCGGTGCAGCTCGGAGCGGAGCAGAGATGGAGTGGAGCCGGTGTCGGAGCGCGGAGAGGCGGCGTGTCCGGAGCGCACGGGGCTGCGCTGCCTCTATTTACTCCAGCCGGAGGGAAGACACGCCCACTGCGCGTGTGACCGTTTTGGAGGGGGTATTCCTTATTCCGAGATACTTTGGAAACCTGCATATTTGCGAGGGTGTGGGCAGGATTGTACAAATACTGGTGTTGGATAAAACATTGATGAATGACGAGACAATCGCAGAATAACAAACACAGGATATGTCAGAAAATGCTGAATATGATAATGATTGCGAAATAAACGAATAGAAAGAAAAACAAGTGCATATCACCTCTTTATCTACATAATTGTATTCGTAAATCATTCTGTCAGCTGTAGCTTTTCCTAATGTCCGTATAATAGATTTGTCCACACTGTCAAGAAAAAAAGATAACACACTTCTGACAGGTACATGGTGAATATCTATTTGTTAGTTTTTGGTCAGCCCGTCAAGTTCAATAATCTTCTGGAATATACACAAAATCTAAACTAAAACACATGAAGTGTGACTCTGCTTCAGGATTGCTAATACAATGCCCTTATCCGCCATGGGCTCTTTTGGCTCAGCAACATGGGCAAACTGGCCAAGTACAGAAAGAAACCCTTGCTGAAATCCTCCCTTGAGGCATCTGGTTTCTCATGCCTCAGACAGAGGAAGGCCACCTACTGTCTCTAAATTTGTCCTTCCTCAACCAGGCCCTGCTGGAGGGTTTGCATCGCCCTTGGCATGTTGAGGAAGCCTGCAGCTCTTTTCCACTCCCCTAAGCTGAAACGAAAATCAACTCACAGTAAGTAATTGCACAAACATTATTTGAGGTAGCAGAACCCATTTTCGTGAAGGGGCGAAAAATCTTTTCCTAAGTGTCTACCCAGGAGACATGGGATGAGGGCTGCTGGTGTTCACAGGGGAAAACACACTCTTGTGGTTGGTAGTTCAGGGGCCATGTGTGCAGCTTCATTAGACATAAATGTTTAAAAAAACGTTGTACCAAATGTGATCTGATTTGAACAACCAATAGAATTTTCATCTCTTCCACCATGTCTTCCAACAATGAAGTAGTTGAGTTCTTTGTGTTATGTAGTCCGCCGTACAACTCGCTGGTTAGTTGCAGTCTTTGTTTGTTTTGTAATCATATTTAAGCTCTGAAGCTTCTCTCAGACCTGTTTCCCAGTGTGAACACTGTTAAGTTCTCTTCAGTTACTGAAGATTTTTGCATTAACTTTGTCATTGTGATTGATGTTTGTAATTTTCCTCATCATCACATTATTGATTTTGTTGACTTTCATTGATTTGACATTGACAAACAAGGTTTTCTGTAATTGCATTGACTAGGTCCTGAGCTCAATAAGCAAAATTTCCAAAGCTGAAGGTTAACGTTTTATTTCTGGTGGTCACCATTTACTTCAATTGTATTGGATTTGGCTGCAACACAGTTTACCCCTGAGACTCCTTAAGCATTGTGTGGTCTCAATCAGTTTACCCAACCCTCCGTCGGCATGGTGAGTAAATAAAGCTTGAGACATCTCTATTCAGTCTTAAAGGCATATGACCTGTGTCAGTGTTGTTGAGACCCTATCTGTGCATATGTACATCCATCAACACGGTATTCCTTCAGTTTGATTCCTCTTCACTGACCCCAGCTGCACAGAATGGTAATAAGGTGTTCCCCTCAGCTCAAATCACTCAGTACAAGTATGTAGTTCATGCTCCACAGAGCAGCCATCAAAACTGGGCTCCAATCTTCACATATCGAATGCATCGTGGTCACAGCAGAAAGAACAGCATGAGCCACTGGTGGGGGTGTCTATCCAAACGTTAGTGTGTTTGGTGATGACCAACTAGCTGCAGAAGAGATATGTTTCAAGAATAATCCTTTAAACAATACCACTGACGTTTTCTTGTCCATGTCTCTCAGTGTACCATGCCTTCACCAGCTAACAGAGAGCAACCATGATCAGGGATACACCGTACCAGCACAAGCTCCCGAGAACAGGCGGTATCAACTCCACTGAGGGGATTATCAACAGGGGCTTATTGGGCCACAAGTGTAGTATTGCATCTATCCTCAGAGGGTTTTTTGCCTTGGAGGCAAGTAGAGCAACTTCTGCCCTGATCAAACAATTAGTTCCAACACTAGTGGATGCACCATCCAGTCCCTTCTCTGTTGAGAAGGTCATTCATGGAACATGGTTGGTGTGAGGGTTTGCAGAGTAGCCGAACACTTAAAATAAAGGTACTCAACTATACCACTGAAAAAAAGGGCCCATAGCAGGAGTTCAACTGAGTACCTGGGTCTTTGTGTCTCTCGCTGCTGGTATTCCAAAATAATCAATCCCCCAGCTTCTCCAGCCCTCTGCCTTTTATACAGCTAGCAATTACTTCCTGCAAATCATTCACAAGGACAGCAATATTTTAATACAATAGGTAATCTTCTAGAAATACATTTCCAGCTATTTTAATGCCATTAGCTTTTTTAAAAGGCCACTTTTACAGCCTATTTCCCGAAAAGACCAAAGAACCCCTCCCACTCTACCATACTTGGACTCCTCCACTTGGATCACGCTGCTGGAAATATGTCTACCCAGACAGTGTGAGTGAAAGATAGTGTTGTTGCTAGGGCTGCACGATATAAAGAAAATGTATAAACATCGCAATAACAACATGCGCAGTATACATATCACAAAAACACTGGTTGTACTGCGATAAATTTGCAACACATTCACACTCTGCATATCATATATTTGGCCATACATTACAGATGGAGCCGTGGTACCCTAGATAATAAACTCAAGAAATTCACATCATTGAAAGGTATTTCTTAATATTGTGTAGTCCTAGTTGCTGCACATGTGTGTGTCATGACTGTCTCTTACTTAGGGCACGGGGTTCCCCATGATAGGTGCCTATAAAAGACAGGAAGTGAACACTGCACCACAGCAACAGGGAGACACCTTTAACATGGAGAGTGAGTGAGTTCCCCTCTGCATGTTCTTGTCGTAAACCAGCGTTGTGTTGTCTGTCCAGACCAGGACATGGTAGCATGTCAAACCCAGGCAAGAGTGCTTTAGAGCCAAGACAGCTGCTAGCTCCAGTTGGTTGATGTGATTTTGACATTGTGCCAATATCCAGACTCCTCTCAACACCTGAACATATCCTAACATCCACTCTCTCAGGGAGGCATCTGTGGACACCACTCTGTCAAGAGACACATTCTTTGTAGGAGAGCCCTGATGTAGAAAACCAGGTTACCTCCATGGTAGAAGAACAAACCTGCAGGAAGGTATTTTCAGCTTCCTGTGGAGGTGACATGACGCCTGCAGCCAGTGAGTCCAGCCTGCATATGTGACAGCCTGAGTTGCACCACAGCGATCATAGACGCTATCTTTCTACATTGAGTTTGCCTTTGATAATGGAGATATAACTTGAAAACGGTCATGTGATTATTTTTTAACTCATGTGCATAGAGAGAGGGACGGTTGAGAGAAAGGGAGCCTTGGAACAACAAAGTAACATCAGCCCTTTTTTTTTACAATTTTCACCAGATTTTTTACATGTATCGATTTCTTTTTATAGGTTGTTTATAAGGAAGTCTATTTTTAAATGGTGAACACAGTTTCCCTTCCATAGAAGCTATATGGTATACTGCAGTCATGGTAAAAGGTGTCAGCTTATGTAATACTGGTGTGATGTACATATGACTATTAATAGCACTTTTCCTGGTCTTTTTGCTGCAGCGTCTGCATTTTTTTTATCACTACCGCTCTTAACCCGTTAATATAGGCACCAGAATGAAAACCAAGACAATCATGCCACACACTTTAGGCAGGCAGTATATCCCCAGCATTAAAGCCTACAGCTACGGCTGTCAGGCAACAAGAATGTGTTCTTGACTTGGCTGTATTCCATTTTGTTGACTGTTGAAAGGACTTTGGGTTGATACCTATTTTTGTTGCACCTGTCGCAGTGTTCATTTTTGTTGGTGTGAGTATTCTGCTACTTCTAATTGATTCTGGTAATGCAACTGAATACAAAAGATGATAATTGTATATTTGTAATTGTTAGTCCATTGTGTGCACAGGCTACTGAGTGCCTTTCAATAGAAAGTGAAAATGGACAGAGGACCCAGAGTCTGCACTCAAACCCTGAATTACGTTTATCTGCCTCTTCCACTTATTAATACTCTGTATTCTGTCCTTGTGTTTGACATTCCATTGCATTTAAAAGTAATTTACTGGTGGGGATGTGAGGTGAGCAATATTGATAGAAAATCTAATTACTGAGAATAACAGAAGCAAACCTCCAAACCCCTGTCCCCATTTAGACTCTTCATTCTTGATAGCAATATCACAGGGGCTGCAGCTTTTCTCTGATTGGTCCCTGCCAATATCGTCATCATTCAAACATCTCGACAGCTCAAAATTGACTGTAAATTAACTATTATATTATTACATAACTTACATTGAACCCCACTGTGCATATTCTCAAGGTACTGTACTTGGTCAGTTGTTACTTTAAAGACACCTTCAAGTCTTCAAATTGGGCCCCTCTTGTGTTTTTCCTCCCAATCTAATCTCCTCTAAAAGGTTTTCTTTGCTCAATTGACAGTGGTATTTATTTTTTCTGACTCTTATTACTCTAACATGCCTCCCCTCCCACTGGAGAAATGGAAAACAACTAAATGAACCTTTTGAAATGCATTTGGCAGATCCAGATTTTTTGTCATTTCACAATACAAGGCCTTCCACTGTGCGAACAGGACATGAGTATAGTAAATCAAAGCTAATATATATATATTTATATATATATATATATATATATAAAAGCAGCTTTCCAAAAGTTGGGTCTCACTGCAGATGTCCAAAATGAAAGTGTGCTCCTGGAGCCTGTGCCTCCATGCCACATAAACTGTTTATGAAGCGCTAGAAAGGCCAAACATGCCAAGCTGATTTGCATGAAATTGGACTTCCTTTGCTCCTGGCACTTTTCCTCTGTCATCACACAACAGTGAAATCCAATAGATTGTTTGAATGGGTGTTAGCAGAAAAAGTTTTTATGTCACTTCAGATCATCCTGCTTTCATCAGCTGGTGTTTTTTCTAATCTATGATCGGGTTTTGTAAAGAGTTCGTCCTGCAGAGAGGTAACACCTTTATTTGGCACCAATATCTTTTTTAAATATGAGATCAGCCATTCTGCTTTCTGTGACCACAATTGCACAAATGGTAGCAGTAACATTAGCGGACAACTGGCATACAGCTTATCTGTGATGCACCGCAGCCAGTGGGTCCAGAGTGGGGATGGACAGCGGCAGCCGCGATCGACGGGTTGGTGACCACTGGCCTTAATAGATAAACTAATAACATAATAAATTGACTTCGCCCTTTGCTTCTGTTTACTGGGTGTAAGGCCGTGGGTCTCTGCACAAAAAACTCCACCCATGTTCACCATCAATCTGGACTACACAGCTGGCCTGAGACTAGAGAAAATGCTGAAAAGTTGAAGTCACTATATAATGCAGTACAGATATATTCAGACAGTCGTATTGTTTGTATTTACACTGTAATCCAGCACATTGAACTAAAGTGCTGACTCCAAACTTGAAAACATGCAACGAAAAAGAAATCGGATTCTATTAAATAACAAATTTGATCTGCTATTTCCCAACAAGCTCCTCAAAATGACAGAATATGTTGTTTGGTCACGCCCTCCAGAATAACAGAAAAAAGTGTTTATCTGATCTAATGCACACTACAATTAACAGAACCAAAAAACAAGTATACAATGTTGAATCTAAGGATTTGAGAGCCATCCATCCATGGTTCTGTATCCTCATGCCTCTGTAGAATATGTGACACGTAACCAGTGACATGACATCACTGTGTAAAAGAATTATTATTATCAAGAGTTATTTTAAAGTACTAGATATGCAGTCATACAGCCTTCCTGGTACGCTACAGCAATGACCATGTTATTGCTGCAGCTCCATTAGCTAGCTAGTTTCTGTGTTTCTACACAAAGCCCTCAAACACATAAAGAAGAAATAACTGGCACACACATCAGTGGAAATCATGTGTTTCCTGATCTCAAGCAGTCAATTTGCCACAAACAAAAAATCAGATCGATCACAGAATTACACCAGCTGGCTTGAGGCCCAGCATTTATTTCAAAGGCTGCAGTGCTGAAATGTAAATAGTGTATCGACAAGACTGTTTATTTGATTTTATCAGTGCTCATATATTGGTCCTTCAGTTATAAAAAAGAAACATGCAGCCTGAAATAATCTAAGTAACAATGTCAGGATTTTCTTAATGGACGCCTTGTTCGATGCAGCCTCACTCTTTCTCCCTCCATCATAGCATTACAGAGATTAAATCTTCGCTTGTCACCACCAGTGGGTGACAGACACACCCAGTGGAGAGAGTATTATTGTTTAATGTGCACTGATCCTGTCTGGACTAAAAGTAGTGACAGAAGTGTAAATTCACAGATACTGACCCACTGCCAAACACGATGGGGGAGGGGGACATAGCCAATTGCCACATAAAAAAATCCTCTCATACAAAGCTCAGTTTATAAGCACCTAGAAATGTGATCTCCCCAACCTGCTGGTTAATAACTCTAATTACAATAGCGGTGTTGGGATAGCAGCTCATTAAGTTTTCTATCATTAGCAATATGAGAATAAAGAATCACATGTTACACATTCCAACCCACACAATATAACATTTCAAACTATTACTGGCGGTTATAGTAATACGACACGGTATCTTTCACAGAATATTTAAGACTGAAAAAGCCATCAAAACAATTGTGTCCTATACAACAGAAATGACAACACTATTTTTTTACAGTGCAAGATACTCATCATTTAGAATATCAACTTCACTGTCTCAATGATCCTTTTTCTTGGCTTTGTCTTCATGCTGGTGAACACACACATTATGTAACCTGAAACTATATGTAAAAATGTTCATACCAGTGCTGTTTAAACTATCCTCCACCATCCAAACTCATTTTGAGTCAGCTTCCATGGTGTTGTGTGTCATATTTACCGCCAACACAAATTAGATTTTATTGAATAAAATAAAACAATCTCCAGACTTCTCCAGGTTGATTATTCTAATTCTCATTTGGGGTCATGAGTAAAAAAGAGAGATCTCTGTCAGTTTGTGCCTGCTGCCATAGAATGGGTGAGTGAGAGTAAAGCCTTGAAAGCTCAGTGTAGCATTAAAGTGAATTTCAGCTGCTATGTGAGGGGGAAACAGAGGAAACTGTTGTAAGTGTGAATGTGTGACTGTAACTGGCTGTGAGAACTTTTCGTGTTGCTTCTCATAATATTTAGCTCCGAACCTTTGGTTTCCGTGACAGGATGGAGAGGGAGATGTGCCTGGCAGACAAGTTGTGGATGTGGTGCGTTTGGGTTTATTTGTGTTACAGTTTGCTGCTTTTATTACTAACCTACAGGTCCACTCTCTGTGAAGGGTCACATTTGACCAGGAACATTATATAATATATTTAATGTTAAATGTTGTAAAACTGCAACTTGCTAAATACAGCTGAATGTGATTGTACATTTAGGAAATTCATTTTCTTGATGTTGATATTTTTAAATGACGTTCTTCAACGTCATTTAACTTAATGACAATCAATTAAAAAAAGAACACTGCTTCTTAGATAATTAGTTGTGTTTGCTCTTCGCTGTCTTCAATGACAGGAGGAGGCAGTGAGTATTTTGAAAACAGCATGTCGCTTCCAGCAGAGCTCAGAAACTAAACACAGCTGGTGCAGGACAGAAACCCATAGAATAGCTGCTGCTGTGAACTCACACTGACTCTCACATTCAGCTTCCACCCACTCCTGCAGAGGTTTCCACAGAACAGCTTCCTTCAACAAACCCTTCACTCCATGGTGCCATTCACTCATTCTAATGTATCATGCATAAACATAAACGCACACTCGCATAGTCAGGACCAGAAGTCCTCATGCAGAAGAAATTGATACAATGCATGGAAGTCAACATAATGTAAGCTGTACAAACTTGTGAAATATAAGGACAAAAGTGGTTCTAAAGTGCAAAAACTACAATAAACAGGAGTCAAATGTATCACAGTAAGCATTCAAAGCGACATACTGTACGTGAATTCAGTAGCAGGAGGCATTAGTAGGAATCTACAGTCTGCTGCACGGATGCTGCAGGTGAAACCGTACTGATGTCACACTGTAAATGAGCCAGTTCATGTAGTGAACCAAGCCTCTGGAAAGTAAGGACAGGTAATAATAAAGGCCGACTGTAAAAACGCAGTGGAACAATAAGGTCACACACACACACTTTCATGCATCCTTTATTAGCATTAAAACATCCATTGT
Source organism: Limanda limanda (assembly GCF_963576545.1). NCBI lineage: Eukaryota > Metazoa > Chordata > Actinopteri > Pleuronectiformes > Pleuronectidae > Limanda > Limanda limanda. Next base: position 31,873,128 of record NC_083638.1, on the reverse strand, counting down.
GCTGCCTTCTAGCGACAACCATCACATGTATAACAATCTGTTTCATGTTAAGGCTTATTTCATTTTTTTTTAAATGTTACACCCATTACAAATCTGATTCTACAAGCATCATGTCTTATTTGCATATCGTGAATCCAGTGTTAAAATCAATAAGACTAGACTGCCCTGTGTAAGGGCTAATATGTATAGAGAAGGTATTGAATTATACCAATACAGAGTATTATGATACGAACTGGCTTCAGACAGTGTAAATCTATCAACATTAAGTTTGGAAAGCCTTTGTAAAAATGTCAGTATCAAAATAATGGTCAGGGTGTTTATTTCCTTTAAAAAGAGGAGCTAGAAGAGATAGATGAAGAAAGGCTCATTATCCAGAACACCGGCCCAACATTAGATAGAATCAGAAAACATTACTATCCGACTGACAAACCACTTCACAGCAATACACAGATCAGTCAACGATCATCACAGGTTGCTATGCAAATATCCTTCAAACACACACTTACCTCTGAAGACATTTCAGCTTATTCGTCAATGTGGTAGTGTTTCACGTATTTTTTGGTGTGATTTAAACTTCATCCATTAGTGTTATACTTATACCCCCCCCCCCCCCCTATTTGTTTTGGTAAAAGAACAAATTATTCAAATACTAGTTGTAATGTCCACAACACTCAAATGTGATTTAATTTCCCCTTTATAAATCTCTCACTTGTCTTTGTTCTTATCCCAGCTTCAACTCCAGACTGTCACAAGGCTCAGAAGACAACAATGTTTTTAAAAGAGGGGCATTCAGAGCTCCCATTACAGGCGGGAACACATGGGTGACCGAAGGGGACGGTGATGGTCAGGCTGAAATTGGTTTTAGTACCATGCTGTCATGTCAGTACCCCCCACACACAGTGTCCAGCTGTCATGAGAGACTTATTGATTCCTCTGATAAATAGCAGCAGTTATCAGTCCCACAAGAGGCTAGAAATGTCTAAGTGAAATGTGTACGAAACGTAAGGCTTTACTTGTAGTGTGACACGACTTATATATTAGAAATACACATCCAAATCCAGCAGCATGTGCACCTAGAATACGTTCACATAGAGCAGGGTTCATAGTTCAGTGTCCGGAGGTAAACCCAGCACCATGCTGCCTGGATTCAGTTTACAGTATAGAGTCAAGTGTGTTCCTGTTGGAAACAGTTGTCAAGTCTCATTAGCACATGAAGTCCAGTTAACAGACATGCAGCCCTGATACATGCTGCTCTCTCTTCTTTTGAGGTAAACTTCTACAATACCCAACATCTGGGATGTTCATTGCTGCGTTGCTTACTTGCAGTTTCACACACTTGCATTTGATGCCAATATCTCAATGTCAAATGGCCCACAGATTTCAGGTTGTGTTTTAATTCCTACAACATAGTTAGATAAAATCGCTACCAGAATTGGCCAAGTGTGTGTGTGTTCCAATAAGCAAGGCATGTTGTAAAATGTTATATTTCTCAATGAAGTTTGGTGCAATCTTTCTCCTGTATGCCCGGTGGTGCATGCACCAGGGACCACAAAGATCACAGCTATAAAAGGCCAGATGCGCAGGGGTGCACTCTGGTTAACATGTTGTAAACACACACACACGTCTGGAAAAAAAACTAATAGAAGTTAAGAAAAACATGGAATGCCAATAAGAAAAAAATGTATATAAACATCTTCAAAAGACAGAAGAAAAAAATCATTACCTGAAAATGTCAGCACCTTAAAAGTGCAACTGTTTAATCAACCCTGAATGGCAAATTAAAAATACATAAAAAGTACAAAACTTCTATTTGTAGTTCTTGGTGCAAAATTGATACTTCTTCACCTGGTATAAAAGAATACAAAAAAAATCAAGCTTGAACATTGCAAAGATTCAGTCAAAAAGAAAGCAAGGGATCGTGGGAAAAGCAGTGGGAGAGAAAAAGGAAATGTGACAAAGTGACGCTCACATTCAGAGACACTAAAGACCGGGGGGGGGGGGGGCTGGAGTGGAAAATTAGTCCAGATTCAGCAGCGAGTGCAAAGAGTGTCTAGGCCTGGGCTCATTGGTAGACTGGGTCCACATGAAGGAGCATTACATTTAAAGCCAAAGCTGTATTTCTTGCTGGGACTAGTCTTTACCTCAGCTGCACCTCAACAATCTAAAAGGAGCTCCTCTTCCAATGTACAACATGTTACCAGCATGAAACAGCTGCAGGCACAGAGGAGCACAGTGGGATGAAGCTGCTCCAGTCCTGTGCCCTTTGCCAACAATGGGAGCTCGAAGATGATAAGGATGAGGCTTCTTGATTGTGTAGAGATGAACCCCAGCCTGATGGCTGAGCTCCCCTCAGGAAGTGGGAAGCTCGAAGGAGATGAACTGCTTGAGTCTCTCCAGGTACTGGGCATACAGTTCGATGTCGTTGTGGCCAGCTCCCTCCACCCACAAGGGTTCGACAGCACGGGGGCAGCGCTCGTACATGGCCAGACCATGAGAGAAGTCGATTACCTCATCCTCCGTACCATGGATCACCAGCACGGGGGATGCCACCTTGGACACTTTGTCAATACTGCAGAGAGAGAACAGACAGAGACATATCAAGGGCTAGTATGAAAGGGCGACGGGCTAACAGGAAAAAAATGGGTCAAACCATGAAAACATTTTCGGTTCTGTCAGTTTGGATCAGAGTGCCGACCACAGCTACTCTTCACGGTTATAAATGGAAGATTTGGACTCACTGGGTTGGAAACTAGGGGACTTCTCTCCATATATAAAATAACTAATCTGGGGAATCTCAGAGTACACTCAGTGTCCGGTTTTCACAATATTAAATGGTATAAAAAATTGATAATTATCATGCAAGATAGTCTCTCTCCCCATAAAAAGAAGGAAAGCAAAGGCATGGGATCATGGATGTGAGGTTTCAGAAGGTGGAAACACCTGTTCATACATCTTGGAGACAACCATCCCTCTGTGCAGATTACAGTAGGTGTCCCGTTAAACTAATTATTTTCCACATCACAGATACTCACAGATCCCCACATCTCCTCTGTATGTTCCATAATGAAACCTCTGACTTGCAGACACTGACCCTGATCCTAAACACAGTCTTCCCCAGTGTAGATGCCATTGACTGGCCCTCACAGATGCAAAACTAGAGAAGAGTCAGTCAGGAAGGATAAGTAGAGCAATTGTCTGTGGCCACCACATGCAAAACCATTTCCTTTTTTAAGGTTGTCTTGATTTTGCCTGTCTATTGCACCTGTTGTCACTTTAATTTGCACCAAAGCATGTGAAATTGATTCACACTTGTAAAGTAAATGGCGTATTCTTCTTCAGACGTAATAAACTAAAAACACAACATGCCTCCATACGGCTTGTGTGATGTCATCCAAGTGTCCGCAAGCCCCAACATTCCTATTAGACTCAAAATTATGTATTAAGCCTAAAAGTCCACCGTAAGAAGCAAAGCTAGGAGACGTAGCCACACAATGGGATGTCAGAGGGTCCGTGAATGCACCTTGTAGGAAGATATGAGCATGGTGTAAATGACACCATTAAGTCAAATATGAATGTTGGGGCTTTCGGACACTAGTTGACACCAATTGAGCAATATGGGGGCATGTTATGTTTTTTCTGTTGTTTTACTAAGTCTGAAGAAGCACTCACCATTGGCTTCCAATGTATTGGATTATGCTTCAACAACGTTTACCCCCGAGACTCCAATAGTTTCATTTTTGAGTGAACTATCTCTTTGACGTGTAATGTGAGTGCAGGTCAGTTGGGCAGTGAGGACAACCAGCTGGGTGATATGACATGGAACAAAGCGTAAACCTGAGAGTTTGTTAATGCAGGAATTGGGTAAAGTATTAACCAAATTAATTGTCATTACCAAAATTAGGTCAGTTAGAAGTTATAAAAGTTGGTTGGGATAAATTTTCGGCTTTTTCCTAGCCCTGTGGCTTTAAGTTGGCAAGATAAATGTTGCTGTGGTGTGCGAGACTCACCTGGGGAAGGCATCGAAACAGTAGGTCTTGCGAGTTTCAGGGAAGGCCACCCGTAGTCCTGACATGAGTGGAGAATGTAGGATGACAGCGGCACATTCATAGCGAGCAGCCAGGTCAATGGTGGGCACTGTACCAATGCTCTGACCGTACAGGATGATGTTCTCAGGTGCTATACCGTACCTGTACAACAACACACAGCGAAGCAAGATTTATGTATAACATCATTTTAATGAACAAATTAATTTAACATTGGGAAATATTTTAAGGACTTTATGTTTCAATGTGTGCAGGTGTGCACAGACATGGTGTTTAAGTCAAAGTATGCCACTGCGGCAATGACTACTTTAAACCATTAAGTGTCTCTGCTCTTCCACCTCCCTCTCCTGAACTGCCCCCATAAAAAAAGACAGCATTAGTGTCAGCAGGCTCCTCATAAAGAATTCCCTGACTGTGCAGGAGATTTTTTAGCCATATAAGCTCTGACATTCAGTAGCAGAAAAAAAAACGTTTTAACACTAAAGCATGGGAATAAGGTGGATCATAGGCTTAGAGATTCATAAGTCACATTTCCAAAAACACTGTACATGATATGTTAGTCAGTAATTCTGACTTTTATTTCCAACAGGATCATTAATATAAAGCCCCCTTTTACCATTTGGTCTACTGAAATAATGTGAAGTCTTGCTATTGTTTCCGATTTATTTCTATATTACAGATTCATACTCATTTAAGATCTGAAACAGGACATCTTTAATGTTGGCTTTGTCAAATAGTTGGCAGGTCCAAGAAATTCACTATCAACTAGTATCTAAAACTGTTACACTATGATAAAGCAGTGAGAAGGCCAAGTTTGAAAGTCTCAGATTAATGCAAAATCATTAGTGATTTATTAAAATACTATGGGAACATGTCTAACCCTATCCCCAACTTTATTCAAGAGTGTGGTTTTTAAGTTGAGAGCAGGATTTACTGATTTCACAAATGTTTTAATGCTCTCACTCAAAAGCCTGCTCCTGTTTGCTGTGAAAATGTGAGGAAGTGAGTGTATAACAAGAAATTGGTTCTTGGACCTGGGGAAAGTGTTTAGTCAAGATTCACAAAGTTTGATATTATGGAGCTCAATCACATTGAATGGTCTTCAGACAACACTGTTTCCCAATGAAGACCTTTGGAGATGTTTAAAAAGGAAAAAAACTTTTAACCTTGTGACCACCGTTATTGGACACTTCATATCATTGCAGGTTTAGTGCAAATGTGTATTCATACATTGCTGAGTGAAGCCACTATATGTTGTATTGTAAAAGGCAGATCAGTAGATTGCAACTGATGCAACCTGTGCAAGCTTGTGGTAAAACGTATTAACAGTCCACAGTTGCCTGGACCACATGACATAACCCCATCCTATCTGAATATTTGTAGCTCAGTGAGCTACATCTGGATTCTTTTGGAAGTACTTGGAAAAACATTGTAGAGGATTCATGGATTCAGGTATGAACTGTTTGATTTACAATAGTGAACTCTGACCTGAACAGTGGCATAGCTTTTCCCAGCCTCTCTTATGAAACACTATGGGGTCAAAGCCAGTGCTGATAGAAAACAGACCTGTCTAGAGGACAGGCATGCTCCCTTGGCAGAGCCCACAACCTAGGAAGCTTTAAGCAAACTGTCCCGTTTCCTGACAGTGCTGGAGATGCAGAGAGAGGCTGAGCAGACACACTCAGCAGCCCTCTGCCACAACACGTACAGAAGGATTAGGCCCTTGCTTAACAGACAGCCATGACAAAGGATTTGGACAAAAGGTGTTAGATTGTATGTGTCCTATGAAGTGATGCCATCATAACAGCTCTTCAGATAACAGCTTGAGTGTGACTAATCTGCTGGCCTAGACAAATCATGCCTCTGATAAGCAGCAACCCAACTGAGCAGTCATCCTTATAGGAGATTATGACCCCATAAACAAAGTGCCTACAGGCTGCCAGCTGACTCACCAAACACTAGAACGCCTCTGACAGGACACCTCACCACTGTGAAGGTGATAATAGCTCTAACGATCATGAAAAAAAATCTGACTCCAAAAAAGACCCCAAAATGGAGTTAAGACTCTTGTGATCCTACAGACACCATTACAATCCCAAATGTGTTGTTCACATCTGAGAATATAGTCTTAACGGAGACAATTCAAGCAAGTACTTGTTTGAAATATTCTTCAAACTTTAATACATAAAACATATACATACTTTGACATTTGTGTAAATTATAACTATACAATGTTTTGTAGTAGCCAATGTATACAAGTTTCCCAAACCCACAACTAGAGATGGTATGAAAATGTATCGCGATTATAGTGAACAAAATGATCATCGTTGTCGGTATTATCGCTTTGTGGTTAAAATGGGTTGTCAATGTTCAAAAATTACTGATACACAAACTATATATAATTTCTAAAATAAGTTTTATATTGACATATACATTATCAATAACAATGATGAAAGTATTTTCATCATTTCTTAATGGTCAACAACTTGTTACATTGATGTGGACCTCAAATGTCAGGATAAAAAAAATCTGCATTTGTGTAGTTGCATTTTATCATACAACAAATGCTGTGTGTCCTGACTTTGGATATGGGTACATCGAGCTGGTCATTCTGCACATGCGTCAATGCGTTTAAAAAATTAACGCGCTTATTCCACAAATTAATCATCCCGTATTAAAGCGTTAATTTTGACAGCCCTAAAAATAATAAATCAATTGTGGTGTTATTATTATTCTTTATATTTTAAAGCTCTACACATCAATGCACAAATGGTTTGTGCGGTGAAAAACTCTGATGAAATCTTTTTCTGTGTCCGGTGGCCTCGCTGGCCCCCTCTTGGCAGCACCACTGCATTGAGGCACATCACTCAGCGCTGGTCAACAAGCAACTCTGCTCCTTTTTCTCTTTTCTAATCACTCACACGCACAATTAATCTTTAAAAAAAACTGCTGAATTCATATTTGTTCATGGATAAACTGAGCAATGCTTTTTGTGCAACAATGAAGTGTCTGCAGGAGTGTGTGCGTGTGTCTACTCATCTCTGACGATCTTCACACAAACTGAAAATCACATTTAGTTATTAATCAATGGTGTTGGATCATGAATCTGGAACGTTCGGGTCACTTTAACACTGATGTTCTGGCTTTGCAAGTCATATCTTATCTCGTGTTGTGTGTGGCAGGTGAACTTTGGAAAAGGTTGGAAGTTTTAAATAAATTTGTTTATGTACATCCCCTATAAAAGAGTGAATCAAACAACCACAAATCAAACTTCCCAAATGCACATAACAAAGCCCATGGTGCATGTGAGTGGGACACTGTTTTTACCATAAGCTTTACATCATGGTAATCAACTGCGGTTTTAATTATTATTTTAATTTCACACGGTAATGCTGACATCAGGAATTTCATTGCTATTAACCATGAAACCGGTAACCGTTTGTCCCTCTTGTCAAGAATCTCTAGGACAATTTCTTGTCCAAAACAGTCAATGCCATTTTTCAGCTATAAGATGGAAGTAATGTGGTGTGATATCTGCTCTTTTGCTTTTAACAATTAAGTTCTTGCAACTTGTTTCAAGATAATCAAGGATTCCTGCAGGAATTAGAATTTTTGTTTGGTTTGGAACTGTTAAAGAAATAGTTCACCCAGAAATAAAAATCCACCCATTATCTACTGGTCGATGTGTTTGAGTCCACAAAACACTTTGGAGTTTAGTTCAATATCTGCTTGCATGTTATTAATTTAACATGCAGGTTCAAACTGAAGTATAATCCCACATGATTCTGACATGCTTATTAATCTGAATTGACTTTATCATAAAATGTGGAAGTCTACAGACTGCAGTTTCTGTGACAGGGTCGTAAGTTAGTATTTGCAACTACTACAATAGGTAAAAAGTTTCAGCACAACATACAGTTCGGTGGATAAAGGTTTGGTTTTTAAAGAAACGCTCAAAGTCAATGAATAAACGGTGGACAATCAGACAACCTACAACCAACTGCTGGGTGTGTGAAGTTAGATAAAGAAACCTAAAACACAGACATCCATCAAATTAGCCCTGTTCATACATGATGTACATGGTGATTCTTAGACCCCATTCAGACCTTGTAATAACATCCATCCTGAGAGATCTGATCACAAGTGGACAGCTGTAAGTACAAGTCTGAACAAACCCAAATGAACAGAGGCAATGTCAGTTTAACCTTACAGACCACAGAGAGTTTGTCTAATCTGCTTCATTTATTCTAATGTCAATTAGATAATATTGATTATAAACCAAGGCTTGTGTAAAACAAATACAAGTATAGTTGATTACCAATTCTTCATAATTGCACCTTGATTGAGAAAGGAAGGCCAAATGTGCCTGTGTTATGTTTTAAAACGGCTTTAACCTTAAATAAGACGCGGAAAATGAGCCAGTTAAATACTTCAAAATAAAAACATGTTTGATTAAAAAGAATAATGACCTTCATTATCTCCGGCATAATTACTGAGCGAATCTACTGATGCTACTCACTGTTCAAGGAGTGGCAACAATTGTAATGAACTATGTTTATTCTGTGAATAGAGGGCTACTTCCAAAGAAACAGAGATATAGAGGGAGAGAGAAAGAAAAGGAGAGAAAAATGTTTCCACATACAAACTCAAGCCAGTATAAAATGGCTTGTTCAAACATTTTTGAACAAATTCCATGGAAACATCAGGACTGGTGCAAAAAACTGGAAGACAAAACCAAGATAGAACAGTCTCCCAATGGAAGAAGCAGTATTTTTTTGCATAAAATGTTTACTACAGGTCAGATTATATAAGAAATAGTAAGGATTATTAAATAGTTGTATCCAGTACAGATAATAAATCCTCTTACTGCTTTCAGAGATGGCAAGTGATCAAAGCAAGTGATTGCATACATTTTCTGCCAAAACGACAAATTTTCCTTCATCCTGAAAATAATTCAACTCAATACAGAATGAAATATCAAAAAAACTATCTTTTTTTTTTTAAAGGAAAAACAAGCAGAACATCCTGTACCTCTGTCACGCGCCGTTATTGCTGCAAAAAGACTATTTGTTAATAATTATATAAAAAAGTAAAACGGTGTTGTTAAACAAGACCACAGACACATCAAACACAAAAGCTTTTCAGTGAAAATGATAGTAACAGCCAGTGTCATTTAGATGAAATATTGTTTCATCAGACATTGTTTCGAAACTGTGATATGCCGCTTAAATCATTCTACTCCATTAAAGCCTAGTGGGGGAATTGTATAAAAAGGCTTTCCGATACAACTGGCATTACAAATCACTTTTGATTAAGGTCATTAAATAGACTTGGTGGATGACATGTTGGGTCTGTCCTAAGTGATGCCTGAGGCATTCAGGTGGATTAAAAAAGGGGAAATTATGAAGGTTGAAAAAACGATGTTCATATTCTGAGATAAGGTGTTCTGTTAAAATTGATTTTAAACAATGCTGTGGGAAAATATGATCATCAATAAAACACAGCCAACAGCTCATCATTACTCACAAAAGAGGAGGAAAAGAGCAGTCATCTAAACACAACATAACATCGAGCTTTACTCTTGGATTCTCAGACTCTGTCTAATGTACCGCGAAGGTCGACAGCAGATTAACCTTTAAGTTGACATAAAGGTATTTGTGTTGTTATTACAGGAGACTTGAATATTATGCAATGTCAGTGCTGGAGAATGGTCAGGCTGAACACTGTGGCTTGTTTGCATTTTTTTAACCAATCACAATCCTTTTGGGAAGGACTAAGCCCAGGATGCAGTGATAGTGCTGCTGCAAAATAATGTTGGAGGTAGGGATGTCCCGATATGATATTTTGGTACTGCGATCATTGTCAGAGGAAATATCAGTTTCACGATTATCAATTCTATAGAAGTAAGAAGACAAAAGCAATATATAGCCTATATATAGCTTATAATATAGCTAATGAACTAAAATATGTATTATTATCAACTATATCCAGTTAGTTTTTATAGTTTAAAAGTAATTAATGTAATCCATTTTATTTAGTTGCCTTATTGTGGAAGGTTGGTCAGTGAATTTGTGTTTCCTGTCATCATAAGCAGTGTATCTGTTTGGGACTTTTATTAGGAAGGGTCACGGATGGAAGTTAATCTGTTTTGGGAGAGAAGTGTGACTAGTTGTGAAAAACATTCTTCATGTCCTTATTATACTTTTACTTCTTAGTACAGGTGAAGTAAACTGCCATCTACATTTACTATGGTTAATAGGAAGAGACAGAGAGAGAGCAACAGACAGATGTGTCAGCCGCTCCTTCAGAGCTGGTCAGAAACCGTAAACAAGGACCTGATGGAGTTTTTTGTCCGGCGTTGTAGGAAATAAGGCTGTTACATCAGTTCCCTCTTCGCGCACACAAAACGTGACTTATGAAAGATTTCACCGCACAATGCACACACAAATGACCTGACTCACGAGAGGCAGGACACCCTAGTTAGATATTGTAGGTTTTACAATTCTTACGGTTATGAAAATGTGACTTTAAGAAGACGCGGTTATCGCAAAACCGGTTATTCCCCGACATCCCTAGTTGGAGGGACTGTGAAATGACTTGCAAACAGAAGGCATGGCAAAACTAGGAAAGGAATTTAAATCAAATTCTTTGTGTACCTTGATATGTTCGGTATTTAATTCACCAAACCGGCAAAAAGATACTTCAAACTACTGCTTCATCCATCAATATTAAGGGTTATTTTTACTATATCATGATATATATCAACATTGCAATATGCAATTGCAAAATACAGTGATAGAGGATTTTATCCATAAATTTGTATCTATAAGATACCAACAATAATGGGAGTGCCCATTGTACTCTACAGCACCATTGTTCTAAAATATGTTCACAAAGTATACTATAGCAAAGTCACACTTAGGAAATAAGGAATTTTTGAAGACACCAAATTCCAACCTGTTTCTAAGAGACAGCAATTTATATAATGATATGTAACAAATTGTACATTTCATTATATTTTTACAGTGAAACTTCAAAGCTCATGCTAATAAAGGGCAGTGAACCTATAGACCCAAAAAAGATGAAATCCAATACAGCGTCCCTGAGCTAGGTATGGTAAAGTTAAATATTATTCAATGGGACTTGAAATGCAGGGGAAATAAATGCAGGGAAGATAACTTGATGCTTCTCTAGATTTAAATAAATCTCAGATTGTGCAGGCTGGAATCTTTGCTTAGGCCACTTGGGAAGTTGCACATCATCGGTACAGGGTCACACTGTCTGTTCTGCCAATACCAGCCACATCAGAGACAGAGCAATGTCCAGCATAGACAGAATGAAGCCAAGGCTCAGAGGCAAGATATTTCCATGCTTCATTTCTATCTCTCAATAAAAGCACGGGAACTTCCCCCCGGGCTGCTTTTCAACCACCAACCACAAAGCTCACATTCTCAGTGATATGATGAGGCCTGTGTAACCATAATGAAAGAAAATCTTACTCAAATTGGCTTATTGGAGTAACCAGCTGAGCTTTGAGGTCTGTAAACCCAAATGGTGATGGGGTCACAGATTATCCTACTTTATTTGTTTTAAGACACACTCCCTGTTTTTTTTTATTACATGTTTCCGCTAATTCAGTTTGATTTCTCAGTGATGTTCCAAAACCATGACCATAAAGAGAACTGGGGTGCAGAGGAACTCTATGGTCATAACGGGAGTGTAGTGCATCTTTAAAGTCTACTGTCTGGATATGCAATTTAAAAAACGAGGACAATAAACTCAGCAATAACCAAAATGTAAAGACAACTGATCTTTGAGCAAAATGAATATTTTATTTTAGAAGTCTTTATGCCCTGAAAGCTGAGTAACAGGACGAAGTTGTGTTTAAAGGCACAGTCTGAATGATTTCACAAAATGTGATTAAAAAGATATTGAATAAGTATAAACCTTCTCCTCAGGTGCTTAGTTCCCCGAAGAAGAGCCTAATGATTAAAACAGTTACACTGAATGCTTGGCTAGCTCACTCTACAAAAGGGCAAGGGGACAATTACATTTTTCATTGTAAACAGGTATGTGGGGAGAGACGGTATTGTTTTTCTTTCAGTTACTGTAGACTGTCTGTCGAATGGAACATTAATCTCAGGCATGTGCGGAATGAGAAATGTATGGCTTTGCTTAATTTTATATGGAGTAATGATCAGCCTTTGGCCTTTATCATTATTTGATAGCAAAGGGACAATAACAATAGGACAATTACACTGTCGGCTCTCTTTCATTAAATATGCATTACATTCAGAAGTATTCGATCAGTTATACAACAGAGGCATTGGGATGAACATCAGACCACCTCGTACCAGGTATATCTGAGAGATTAGTTGATATTGGTATTGTCTGTATATTTATAAAGCACTTTTCTAGTCCTGATGACCACTGAAAGCCCTTTACAGTACAGTTTTACATGCACCCATTCATACAGTGCATCACTATCTTTATGAGAAGGGGCAATTTTAGTATCTTGCACAATGACACTTTGTCATTTAGACTTGGGAAAACTGGGGTCAAACCAACGACCTTCTGATAAGAGGATGACCGCTATAACCCCTAAGGCACAGCCGCCCTCATCTACATACTAATTCTACAGTCTGTATCGGTATGTATGTGGACCATTCTTCTTATCAAATTCACACTTGGCGCGTGTATTCTTAGTGGTAACGGGAAGTTCGGTGCCAAGTTTGGGGCACTTGGGCTATTTGGACACAATATGTTCAATATTCATACAGATTTAATAAAAAGGCAACTAACGATCTATAGCAGTCAGTGTGTGCGTTTTAGCGGGGATAGGGGGTCTGTGGACCCACTTGCATCTTCTTCAATGTCTTTGGATAAAATACAGCAGCAGTTGCCGACTGGGTCAAATTGCGGGTGATTTTGATTTTAGACTGATCTACAGACATTCTCAGGTGCAGTGGGTGCACATCTCTGTCATGAAAGTAACGTTGAAATGAATCACCTCATGTTTGTTATTTTTGTCTTGAAATTAAGAGCACAATTGTTTTTTGCTGCAGTGGTTCATATCAATCAGAATGACAGAGCTTCCATTTTTAAAGAATGATGAACTTTCTGTGTGTCTATGCTTACGCCAAGGTCCATTAGATTCGGAATAGCCGCAGAGCAGCTTGGTTTTCATTTCCGCGTCCATGTTAACAGATAAGACCTGACACACCGGATGAGGCGCAGGTCAGCTCAGCTGCTCTCCTGGAGGATGGAGGTCTTGCTGATTTTTTCTGCGTTTCGAGCAGTTCTCAGCAAAACAAATTTTGTCTCCCAAAAAAGCTTGGGACAGAATCATATTTGGTTCATAATTGGATCTTTTCATACATGTCGGCTCTGTCATTAATTTACTGCTCCTCTCTGTCTCAGTTTGGCTGCGCGAGCCAAACTGAGTGCGCACGTGTCCGATGACAAGGTTTGTTTGCAGCTATGAACAAATATTTTACTTATTTAAGAAAAGTATCGATCATTATGTGGTCAGTATTGAAATTGTGGCAGTGATTTCGAACAAATTAACGTTTAAACTGAAGTGAGTCAGAGACAACAGCTGAGTTGGTGTCTGTATGTGCGTCTGTGTTTGTGTGTCGGCTCATTTTCACTCCCTATCAACTCGCATCTAAAGTGTAATCTAAATTATGCTTAACATCCAGCATTATCACGCTTCAGAGTACAGAGGTTACATGGCGTGTGTGTCCAAAGGGAGTTAGTCATGATAAATTCACCAAATGCTAAAAGCGTATGTGTGATCATCATTTTATGAAGTTATGGTGTTCAGCAGCCCTGTCAGCAGCCCTAGAAGAGGCATGGCACTCAGGGCGCGTGTCCCAGTCACTATGGGTCTGCTTGCAGCCCACAAACTGGGATGCAGTAATTTGCCATGTCTCAATAACAGGGCAGCATCTTTCAGAGGATCCAGTCACACAGACAACGCCATTGGCACCTCACCATGTAGTTAGCTGTTGGATCGAGTTCTTACAATGACAAATCAATTGCTCTTACATTTTCCCCTCGCTTTTTGCCACCATTACCTCTATGAATACCAGATAGTCACATCAGTGCAATGACACATGGGATATGTTGGGCCATGGAGGTTTCACTTGGTGGAGCATAGGTGGAATGCCTGCAACATTAGGAGGAGCCTTTGAATTGTGATAGTCTAACCCCTTCTAACCGCTGTGATCAGTCAATCGGTCTTCAAGCCTGAGAAGGATAAGGCCCCGAATTGAGACACTGCCTCTGTTCGTTCTGCACCTTGATTCATGGTTGGGTCTGTGAGAGTGCAGATTAATCATAAATGTGATGTGTTCAAATTCATTTTACACAAACATACCAGCACCGGCACCCAGTACACACCAGGGTGTAAAGCACACATCTCGTCTGCAAGCCTTCGCTGCTGTGTCAGTTGACTAACGGTTATCAATGATAAACAGTCAGCACTTTTTTATTTAGAGTGTACGTTTGTTCATATGACCGTGTGTTATCTTACTGCATGAACTGCTGATTCAATAGTGAACTCACTTGTTCCTCAGGACCTGCCAGGCCGCCTCGATGTCCGCGTACAGGTTCTTCTCAGAGGGTTTACCGGTGCTCACGCCGTAGCCTGAGTAATCGTAGGAGAACACGTTGCAGTTGATCCTGGAGCCGAGGCCGATGTAGAAGCTGCACATCTGCCCCAGGTCCACGGCGTTACCGTGGGAAAACAGCAGCGTGTAGCGGCTGTTCGGGGCGCAGCGTACAAACATGCAGCCGACCCGGTTCCCCCGACTGCTCCTGGTGCTGAACACCTCCACTGCGTCGAGCTCTCGCTGGGAGTACTGCCAGTCCGCCCGCTCGGTTAAATGTAAGCTAGCTACCCCGTTAGCATCGGTGTGCACCGAGTACGTGGGCTCCGGCGGGAGGAAAGCTAGCTTGGCCGCGATGCGGCTGGGACAGGGCGGACAGCAGAAGAGCCAGCACAGTTCACCGAGAGAAAACCCATTCATCCTGGGGCCTTGTGGGGGCATTTAGACGCGGGGGGCTCCAGATATGATTGCTTCCACTGAACCAGAAAAAAACAGAGTTCTCCTTTGGTTTGAGGTCCTACCTATCAGCCATGAACCGCCTGGAGAGAGCCGCGCTGGGTGACAGGTGGCTCCTGTCTCGGCTTTGCAGCTAACACGTTAGCCTGCTAGCAGATAGCTAATAGCACAGCTCACACTTCATGCAAATGAGACATATATAAAACTGTTGAATTCATACTATTTTACAACACAAGGCAGTGAAGCGACTGCTGTCCCCAGAGTTATTCTGCCTCCAAAACAGAATATATCGTGTTAGCCAAGGTCTGCTGTATAAAGAGAGAGCTAGCAGCCATATCTCCAGCACTGATGACACCGGTTTCCGGTTCAACGGATATCCTGCTTGTCGTTGGTTTGCTTCCTTTCCGGTTTTTTCAATGTAAATTTATTGTAGTCATTGTATATTAATATATAATCCAAATACAATACTTACTGAGTAAAAACCCCTAATACATGTGAATACATATAACAAAAACAACATAAACCAAAGTAAAACATATATATATTATATATTATTATCATTATAATTAGAGTAAATCTACCTCATGGCTTCACATTCAACTGAACATGGGACCCGAAAAAGGATATTTGACTTTCCTTGTATATTTCTGGTAAAATAAATCAGCTGCAAATGATAGTTGTTTTTTTCACAGTTAATATAAATCGGCCACATTTTTTACATAAATAATTTTCCATTATAAAACAAAAAGCGGTGCCCCCTCTTCAGCATGCAGCTCTCCAGTCCTCTTCCTCAGCTCTCCTTCTGTCTGGTGTTTGCCCTCTGGCTTGCCCATATCAGGTTGAGTCGGTCTGAGACTCCATCCATTAATTTTCTTCCACTTATCCGAGGTAAAATGTCTTGGCCGCAGGCTTAAGAGGGTATTGCAGACATCCCTCTCCCCAACAATGCTTTCCAGCTCCTCCTGGGATTCTGAGGTGTTGCCTGGAATCACAGGTCCTGAGATTTTCAAATACTAACAAATAACGCCTGTGCCGAGACAAACAAAAATTCAGATTGATCCTTTTAGCAAAGGGTTTAAATTTTACAAACTCAAAATTGTTTATCTTGGCAGCATTACCACAAAATCCCAACAAATCTACATATTTGTAAATTGCTAATTAGTTGAATATGGATGTAAGATTTAGAAGACTCCTTCACAACACCTGAACCGCCTGTTGTATAAACCCATACACCAGTTAACATTAAGCAGAGAGTGTTCAGATTCAGTAACAGTAGAGGAATGTGTCCTCAGATAGCTGAAGCACTTCAAATCCACCTAGGGAGAAGAAAATCCACTCCACACACTTTTCAGCGCTGCCACTAATAACCATATGGGGACAGGACTCAGCTGTGATTGTTATAGCCTGGAGGAGGAAAGCTATTATGAGATAGTCTAATGTGTTAAAATCTAACAGACTGCCGTGATGGAGTCTGGGACAAGCTTCCCATACAAATGTTCCAGAAGAAAGTGCCAAGATGAGGTAAAGTTATGTTTTTTTCCAGGCATAAGACTTACCTGAGGCTGAAAAAAAGCTTCAGACTGGATATGGGTCCCAGGTCTTTTACAATTTATATTCAACAGAAATAAGAGAACTTGGAATGCACCTGCCAACAATAAACATCAACATCTCTGGAGGTAAATGGTTCCATTCCTGGCTCCTCTGGTCCACATGCTGAAGTGTACTTGAGCAAGATACTCACACCTAAATTGCTGCTGATGGTCATACCATTAGACATGTAGTGTGAAGTGCTTTGAGTGGGTGATTTCTTTGACTAGAAAAGTGCAATAAAAGATGTTTTCCATTTACCATATAGGTTGAACTGTTCCTTTTTCTCTTGCCCTCATTGTATAACTTTAATTGTAGGCAAAAGGGTTCTTCAACATATTGCTTCTTCTTCTCCATCATGATGCATCGTAAAAGTCAGAAGAGATCTTCCACATTGGTGAGAACTGGTGTTAATGTGTAAAAAGTGACTTAATATGAAAGTCACTCGATTTGTTCAATGCGATATATTTTATATCTTCACTTTATTATAATATTAGTTTTATAGGTTGCATTCTAAATTGTTTATCACAATACCAGTACTTCTCTTCTTCAGTGAAAACTGAAATTTATTATTTCAAGTGCAACGTTTTTAAATAGGTTATTAAGTTTTATTAAATATATATTAAGTATATATTATTTTCTATTGCACTTTTCAAAACAAGCTTGTACATTGCTTTGAGAAAAAGCAAGGTAACAGAACAGTTAATTAATGAAATAAGTGTTTATATTAAGCTAATAATACATGAGGACCTGAGGTGGGCGAAGAAAATCACCTCCACCATCAAGAAGGCCCAGCAGAGGATGTTCTTCCTGCTGCAGCTCAAGAAATACAACAAGGACAAGGGCAGACTTCAGTGGATCATTGGGTCAGCAAGAGATCCAGGCAAGATCATTGCTCATCCTTCCCATCCCGGTCACCACCTATTCCAGGGACTCCCATCTTGCAAAAGGTTCCGGGCTATCAGAAACCTTACGCCACCTGAAGTTTTCCCCATGGCAGTGGGGCACCTTAGCACCGTACGTGCCATAACTTAGTGCTCTTACTCTATATATTGTTGTTTTATGTCGGATTGTTGTTTTATGTAAATTGCACCAACCACACCAAGACAATTTCCTGTATGTGTAAATATACATGGCAATTAAAAGAATTCTGATTCTCATTCTGATATGATCAGAGACAGTTCCTCTCAATGAGAAAGGATGAATTCAGACACATGGGACGGATGGTTGACAGCTGAGGCACTTTTAATGCTTGTTTCAGTTTTTACATGCTGCAAGAATATTCGACCAAGAAACCAGCTGTCTTTTCGGTCTCCCATTTGTTTCTTTTCTTATTGGCAGCTATGATGGAGTACCTCTTAATGTTGTTATATGAGCCATACACACCACTGTCTATGTATGTATTGTAATGGTTATTAAGGTGGGGAGGGCTTGTTAACTTGTATATTTAGTTTGAAAATAGTGTGTGTATGTGATGACAGCATGAGGATTCTTATAAAGTCCTGATGGGGGCGCTGTACTTAGCTTCTGCATCAATTGACAGACATGGTTGCTATGGGGCTTTCTAGTTGGGCAGCGTGGACTGGGATTTGGATTCTTTTTTTTAAATAAGAAAAATATTTTTCTTTTCCCCTTTGTGATAAATTATGCATTCTTTAGCCTGAAAACATTTAAGCACATAATCCATCAATGTACATGTCTTTGCATAATTTCTTGAGCAATTTTTGCATTACATCCAATGTAATGTAGATATTAAATTCATGTGGGCCATGAACATGTGTTCAAGTAGTCGGACACGTAGAAAAAGGAAAGAATGACACTGGCTGGTTCTCTAATATAATCAGATGGAAATCCGTGTACAGAGGGCCTTTCCAAGCTCCACTCAGGGACGACAAACAAAGCAAGGTTGTCACATTCAAAAAGAACACATTACAGATAGGTCTTGGGGATGGGAGGACAATGGCAGTTTTAAAAATGAGTGATACAATTAGGTGCAAGGCCCATTAAAAGTAGGATAGTATGAATCTGTGAAATATGTTGTTCCTGTGTTAAGTAAGTAATGTTTACTTATGTCTTAAAACAAACCGTTGCAGAAGCAAACATATGAGGCCATGAATCGATGCACGAGAGGTTTGTTGCTTCCCTTCCTCCTAGACCAAAACTGGGTTATGTAACAACACAGTTTTTTTGTCTAGGAGGAAGGGAAGCAGCACAGCACCGATGGTGTCTGGCAAAGCAGCCTTTTACTGTTAACACTTACACAAACCCCCTACTAATGCACAATATTGGTCAAAAATGACCGGCATTAATTTCCTATGTAATTTCATGCATGGCTGAGGAGTTCTTTGCTATATCTTTGCAATCAATTTATTTAATATTTTAATATTCAAAGTATTCATTAAATATCTTGTTTTTGATTACCACAAATCATTATTTAAATGGTTCCTTTCTTACTTTGAAGAAGAAACATGATTTTTGTATTTCTTCATAAATTTTACACACTTTGGTCAAAAATTACCCATACAGCATGTATTCAGTACGAAGCACCTGCCATTCATTTCACACAGCTGCTTTTGCACATCTGATGCATTAACATCTTATTTTACAGTCCGTTACTAGTGAGAAAGAGAAATATGTACAATACTAACTAGCTGTTTACACATTCTTTTCTAGCTTGCAAACCATAGATAGATCAACCAAATTTATTTTAAATAGATTGATGTGCATGAAAAACAGGATGAGAAAGATGTGGCTGTTGGTTATTCCCTAAATGGAGGGATGCTTGTTCTAGTTTGACCAATTTTTTACTCAATCTATTGGACTTGGTCAGAGTTTCCTCCTCACTAAAATAATTTACTGCAAAGATATAGAAAATTAAAACTGAGTCGGGTAACTTTTAACCATTGATTTATATTTGCAAGAGTGAAAAGTAAAAAAAATGAGATTCGAAGGGTTGGGGCAGAGGGTGACGCCAAATCATAAAATTAACAAAAAGCAAGCCCTCTTCCTAAACCCTGTCTGTACTCCACTGACTGACAGTTTCACACAAAAGAACACCAGAAAAACCTGTCTACCTAACTAAACTAAATTCAGGCCGCCACCCATAAAGCCTAGTGAACTAACACAAAGAATCTGGGTGAAGTGCACAATGAAATAAAGACAATAACAAACTAAACTAAAGCCCAACAAGAACCCTTACTATCACAAAAGGAGTGCTTCACAAGTTAACATTCACTAAGTCCAAGAGTAAATCGATACTCATTTAACACACACACACCAGAGTTAACATGACACAGCGAGAGGCACCGAGGTGGACAGATCACATGAAATCTCAACACATAGGGTTTCTTAAATTCTTGACCACAAGGACAAGGGAGCCCGGACGGGTACTCCAGGAAGTATCCGCTGGAGTTGCGTAGGGTGGAGGAGGGGTTCACCTGTGAGAGAATAAAACAGTTTGCCCCACATCTTAATCGGAAGCAAGGAAACAGCCAAGGCCCGTAACAACAGGTTTTAGATTAGGTAATCACCAGAGGCTGCCACGTTCCAGTCGGGCACAGCAGCGGGTGTTGTCTATGGTCCACAGTCTTGGTGACAATAGAAACATCTTGGTTGTTTTTGTGTGTCATTATTGTTGGTGGATACTGCCATTGTTGGACTGCATATCATTCGTTTACAGTACTTTAGGAGTAGCCTAGTACTACACATTTGAATCAAAAATGTCACTCAATAGAAAAAAAAGAAATGGTGGCCATGTCTGCCAACATCTGCCAACGTTCTATGGTTGAGATAAAAGTTGAGGAGGTAAACAATCTATGAATTCTGGATGAAGTCTTGAGTCAGCTGATGAGCCTTAAAAGGAAAGTCTGAGTTTCTAAGAAGCACTCTCAGTGGTAGAAGGAACAGGTGTAGGTTTTTTTATGGCAACTGGTGACCCTCCCGTCAAATCCCTTCATCTGACATGTGTCTTTCTTCGTTTAAGTTTTGATAATTATTGTTTGTTTTTCAGTGAAAATTGTTTTGCTCTTTACCTGCATCATAATGCAGCTGTGTGACAGGAAACCCTGCTGTCTCTCAGCTCCACAGCCAGACAATCCCCTGTGAGAGGCTAAATGTGAGAGTAAATCAGCTTTTACTGCGATAACCACAGCCTCCTGTATTAGCATAATAAGATAAAAGCCAAGTCAGCCTGATGCTGCCATCAAAGCAGCTTTTCATAAATTGCAGCTCAGCACTCAGCAGCTTTTGTTAAGAATGGAGGATCACAACAATCAGACTCCCTAAAAACAATAATGTTCCATCAGCATCAAAGAGGGTTAGATGAACAGCTGTGACTGTTGCTGGGACGATGAGCTGCTCGATCCATCCTCTGCACTGACTAGAAGGGCCCAGTGTGAGTGTGCATGTGTGTGTGTGTGTGTGTGTGTGTGTGTGTGTGTGTGTGTGTGTGTGTGTGTGTGTGTGTGTGTGTGTGTGTGTGTGTGTGTGTGTGTGTGTGTGTGTGTGTGTGTGTGGGTGTGTGTGTGTGTCATGTCCTTTTCTGCCACACTAGACGTGTTCACCAATCGTTAGTAGGTTCTGATTGGAAAGGCTTATCATAGGACAGAGCAAGACAACTCTCATCTCTGCTGTAACAGGTAACGTGGTGTTTTCTTTAGCCTTTGTGATGTAAAGAGATAATAAACCTCTTGAGTCTTGTGGATGGTTTATTTAATCATCTGACTATAGGAAGATAAAATGCAGAAGGCATAAAAAGAAAAAAACTCTTATGGCAAAAACTACAATGTTGTTTGAACCAACCACATGAGGATGACTTCATACCTTACCACTGCTTTGTTCTGTTAAGTATTTATTATTTATTCTGCTAATCATGGCTCCTTTTTACTGTGGATACATATGACTGTGCACACAGCATCTTCATCACTATTAGATATAACCTTCATCCATCTTCAAACTCTTGTTCTGTTTTCATGTTGTATGTTATTGTGACGACTGGAGGCAGACCTAAACCCAAACTCGTGTGCAGGAGAAGTAGATAAACTTAACTTTAGCGATGAAAAAGAATCACGGGAACAGAATGCTCGAAAGCTAGACAGAAAGACACTAGACAATCTGGCAGAGAGTGAATGCAACCGAACCGCTATAAATACATAGAGGGACTAATGAGGGACTGGGATGCAGGTGAGTATGTGGGTGGGGAAACTTGGGAGAAGGGAATGAGATAAGAAGAGGCTTGTGGAAGTGACTGGATCTGAAAAGACAGGAGAACAGAGACAGGATCAAAACAACAACAAACAAGCATGGCAGACTAGGTTTCTGCAGTTATGTTATGTTGCATGTTTTTGCACATTTCCTTTTCCTATTTACTGAAGTTGACTTGAACTTGAACCTGAGACTGATTGTGCTTTTTTTCCTTCTTAGATCTGGTTCTGGAAAGTAGCGGGAGTGTTTTAAGATCTGATTTCCAATCAAGGACTCCTACAAAGACAAAGCTGGATGTGGGGAGGTATGGTGGACAACTGGATTGCAAACTTGAGACACAGTTAAATAGGCATTGTACAGGACTCAATTGCTGAACTCCAATTCCGGACCTCACTCACTGGGTTTGGTGAGTGACCTTCTTTGTGATAAAAGGAGCCAGTTGAGGCAGTTTGCCACGATCAGGACACCTCCTGGACCACTTCCTAGAAATGCAGGCAGGATATGCCAGGACAGCCCCTGGCAACATCATAGAAGGATTATAAATATCATCTCATCTGAAATGAGCACAAAGACTTAAGAATATAAAGAACAAAAAAAAAGAACAATGGCGTGTTTACATGGAATGTGAAATAAATTATCCATTCTCACGATTCACGCGGCAGGATAATTTGTCTCCTCACGCCACTCTCCTGAGCAATTTGACTAAATACAACCCACAAATATTTGCCTGTTCTCCTCCGGAATGTAGGAGAGGAAAAGTACTGGCTGGAGTGAGAACAGCTGCTAAGTTGTCCATGCTGTGGAGAAGTCATTGTGTGTGGGTCCTAAAGAGCACACACAACTGTTTTCTCCAGGAACTGCATCTGGATGAATCCTGCGTTACCTGAGGCTGATCAGTGGCCGGACTGATGGCCTGCTGGTTTGGATTGGTGCCAGGAGTGCAGGGAGTTTCATTCTCAAAAGCTGATTGACTTTGGAGACATTGATTGGTTTCAGTTTAGCGATTAACAGTTTGCACCATACAAGTAATTAGAAAACATGCATCTATTTGCATGTTTTCGTCAGCAGCAACATCATTGACTATGTTTATGAGTGTGGGTTTGCATCGCATTTTGTGTGAACGTAGCATAACACTAACTTTATGGTTTAAAGAATCTGTTCCAGACATCGTAAGCAGCTTAAATACATGTTCATACAAACAACAACAACAAACAGACAGAGAGCATTCCTAAAAACAAATTTTAAAAAGTGTTTTTGAGAGGAAGCTCTGTTGAGTGCCATTATGTGTCATCGTTGATATTGGCATGAAAACGTAATGTTAATGTTAACGTTCAAGATGAATGTTGTCATGCCACCACTTTATGTGTAAATATGACAACAAGATAAGCATCATTACCTTTAACCAGCATATTAAACTGAGTAGGCTATTAGGCAAACTGTAACTGCTAATTGAGTCATAATTAAACTGAGTGCCTGTTCGCAACATGTGCAGCCGAGGGAGAGGAGGGTGCTGATGATGAGTGAAGGTGCTGGTGTCAACTTTCCAAACACATGCAAAACACAATGGCATCTGATTCACAATATTAGAATAAACCCTACAAAATATTGTTTTGTCACTAGTGTTTCAGATGAGCTCTTGCCATTGGTATAGTTTGGATGAGCTAAACACAGTCCATGTGAGTTAGTACAAACTGTCTGTGGAGGTGAGGGGGCTGAGAGAGCAGCTTCCCCTGCACCACGGGGAAAATACATTTGCAAATAGTTAGCGTTTCTATTTCTACACTTAATAATTTATTGAAATTACCTTTAAAAAGACCCACATGTTACAATGTGGGCCACAACATTTACTTTAGATCACTTTGAGGACTTCTTGCATGTCTTCTGGATAACAAACATGGTATATCAGTATCATGCTGACATGTGTTGTCTGAACAGCCTCCAGCAGCATCAGAAACCTACAGAAAACAATCCCCCATACTGTATGGATTTCTGTAGCAGTATATTCGGCTATGTTTTTTAAACATGGTGCATTTCACGTTCAGAGTCCGCAAGTGCAGCTGCCATACTGCATACATCTTAAAGCAGAACAACACATCCAGCTTTGGTCTTTACAAGTGCTTTCTTGTGGCCTCGTGTAATCCCTCTAAATTCCATTGTAAATTAGGGGTGAATAGACCGACAACTACACAGCACCAACAAACAAAAGATATTTCCAGGCTCTCGGCTAAACTGATTAAACTAACTGAACTGCTTCTATAAATAATCTCACTGCCGTAAACAGAGCACTGTTCAACAAACTACGATAACACAACTCAGCAAATTCCAATATGATGACTATGGAATGTTATTGAGCTTTTGCTTATGACAAGAGGAATAACACGTTCCAAAGCTAATTTGCCTCTGAGGACTTCCATATGTTTCTGTCTTTAAGAAAACTAATAATATGTTTGATAAATTTCAGTCAGGTTTTTTAACCCTTCAGTAAAAAAACTGCTTGATCTTAGACCAGCTTTGATGCAATTGACCACACAGATGTGATGGCTTGCCTTTAAAGTTAGTCAGCCCATGGGATCCCTCTTTTTTCTTGGGCAAGACACTAAACCCCAAATGGCCTATACATAAATTTGACGATGAATACAGACCTTTTACCATTTACCAAATAAAAATGTATTATTATTTTTGGTCAGCAGGGTTTTGAGGTGAGATTAGGGGAAGTCAGCTGCCTGTCAGTGTTCCTTTTTGATAATGATATTATTTGTTCACTTTACCTGCATCGGTTCCAGGGGACCTGTTCTCTGTGCTGGGCTGCGGCACCGTTTCGTTCTGCCAAACTCTCCTGATGCCTTGTGAACACAGAGCGCTGACCAAAAACAGTGGGAATATGAATGCAAGACTGAGCTGCATAGGTGGAAAATAAAAAAAGTTGTGTTGCGTGTGTAACTGCAGGTAAACAGGCAGCAGTGTTGATGGGCACATTGGGTTGTTTTTCTCTGTGTGGTTTGAATGCTGCTGTCAGTGTGTTTGGAGGAGATTCTCAGCAGCATGATTTAAGATAGACCTGTCAGTGAGGAGACACTATGACTGCAGACGAGCATGCAGCTACGCTCTGCCAACCACAGTGCACACACACACACATGCACACACTCCACAACATCTCAGTGGCTTATGCAAATCAAACACTATCGCACAGAACCACACACCCTCCGACATGCACGGCACAGCAGAGTGTCTCAGTGATGGTTTCAGGCCCTGAGGTGAAGCTCTGTAAAGACACCAGATGCCATTCGGAGGCTATTTACAACACTCGAGTTGGGATTTTGTTAAAATAAGCTCCATCTTCTGCACTTATCATCTCATGACAATCAGTCAGGAGACATGGAGTGGAGCCAGACGAAGGCAGCATGTAGATGCAGAATGAAGACATCGTGAGAATGAAACGTTCCTCCCTCCCTTCCCCTCCAGTCCATCACAAATGCTGCAGAGCTTAGCAAATGTCAGAGGGGAATTTAAGAGGCTAATCGGAGTGCATGTCATGTCAGGAAGGAATGTGGGAAACTATTTCTCTTCAAATCACCTACCAGTTTGTTCATGAGTTGAAGCTGAAGAAAGGTATTAACGTGCCAAGCAGGAGAGCTGCCAAGAGCTGCCACTTCGTGTTAATGAGAAGAAAAAGAACAGATCTGAGCTTTGGCATTCCACTGATACTTGACAGGGTTTAGAAAGGTTTTCACGGCATATGTGCAGCTGATATAGGCGCGATGGTGAAATGCTACAGCACATGTAGAGGATATATATGTAGTGTATGAGTCTTATATGTTATATTTACACAAAATTACAGTTAAGATGTTACAATAAGAGTCCTCTATTAGAACAGCACAGCTGTCAGGGGCAATTTGGGGTTCAGTTTCTAGCCCAAGGACATGTCGGCATGGGGTAGCCTGGGATCGAACCACCGACTTCAACAGCCACCCTGACTTACTGCAATAAATGGAGTCCAATTCACTGCTTGTGTTTGATCCTAAAGGTTGAGGATATGAACACATTTCCTGATCACTTAGTGCATATTAATGGAAATCTATGCAACAAAATAACAACACCACCGATACGTTCATAACTCAAATACAAATATAAATCTTCGGTAAACAGCTGACTCTTGCAGTGATGTCATTTCTCACCAGGCTGCAGTGATGAGCAGGTGTCCAGGTCTCCATGGCACCATGGTGGTGGTTTTGGTTATAGTAGCAGTAAACAGTGACGGTAAAAGTGATCACAGGTGAAACAGGCTCGACAACGCAAGAGGGCCAGAGGAGCATGGCTGAGAGCGATAAGGCAAACAACCAGCACTAGCAGCACCTGACTTGAACCTGATTTAAAAAAAAAACGATATATCTGTTGTTAAGTCTGTTTGTATAAATGTAGATTTCTCTCGGACCACAGCGTCTGTCCAGGATCTGTTCACAGGTCTGACAATCTTGAGTGAGGAACGAAAAAAATATGCCAATGTGCCTACAATTACTATACTGCTACCAAGAGATTACCCCTCATTACCTTGTTATTCCCAGGCCTGAATGTGAAGTGGTGCCACTGAAAGCTACTGTATAGATGCAATGCCTCATTGATGGACAGGTTCAAAGAATAACAGCTTTTATGATATTCAGACGTTTGTCTCCAGACCTGCTGAATATCACAGACACCTAAGGCTCTAATGGAGAGTGGTTCGAATTGACAGTTTTGTTGCGTAACTGATTATTCCTTTTAATTAGCTGAGCAGGAGGCAGCACCTCATAGGCACCGTACATAAATACATTCACTGTATCTGTCTCCTTGAAGCATGTGCAGACATGTCACTAATCACTTGAGTTCACATGTTTACAGCACATGCATCCTGCTGACGGAACAAGTCACTTTGACTCTGTCACAATTGAACAGCAGTTATTGAGGATGTTAGTACAGTGTGTGATGGACAGAAACCTCCTAAACAAAACAAACAGGAAGATGTAGTCAAGCTGTCTTCACATTCTTCTCAAATTACAGTTCAACGTTTCTTTTGGGATGGACAGAATATTTCTCCTCCAGCTCGCTGTCTTGGTCCCAACGACTTTACCTCCCATCAGTATAGAAAGGATGGGATTGTGCTTTAGCTCTGTAGATTCCTCCTCTGAGACCATTTGTCATTGGTAAAAGTTATAAAGTCATCTGAAGATATACACGTTCATTCATCATTAATAAAAACAGTGGCAGTAATGTAAGAATGAAATGTTGTGATAATAAAGAAGACAGGAAATCCTTGTCCGTTGTCTTGAAGTGACAGATGAGGTTGAGTTTAGGTCTGGACTCATTGTGACATGGTTTACCTTTGAGCACTGATGATGCAAAGTGACATCACGGAGCCCGATCCAATCAATTACCTGTCAGTGCACTTGACTCAGTGTTTAGACATCAGAGATCACAAAGGTAACATAACTGCAAAGATTGTTTACAGCCTGAAAAACTTATATACAGGATCCGCATTAATGAGGCATTTCCCATTCAGAAATAGAACCGCAGCTCTGCTTGGCTTTTTGGAGCTTCATAATGACTGTTGTGTCTGAGTTGTTGTCAGTGAAAAGGCTTTGCATGCGGCCAAACAGCAGACAGGCACATTCAGAAAGCAGCTGGCAAACTCGGTGGAGCATTTAGCTTCTGAACAGCCAGACATTTCCCACAGGAGGTGGAGGAGACCAAACTAAGAACAAAAAGAGAGGGAGCACTGGACTTTCGTTAAACTTATTATTTCTAATGAATAATAATGTTGTTTTATAAGTCCTGGATGTGTAATTAAGCAAGTGTTTGTTCTCCATAGTTCAACATATCAACTTGAAAAGTGATTGTGTGTCAGTGTTATGTTCACATCTGGAATCTGTGTGAAAATACTTAAGTTCAAATATGCAGTTGTACTAAGAGACTTTGATGTATGCGATTGGCACAGTTAACATTAATCATTATCAGAAAGTTAATATTGTCATAGGTAAAAGAACTCACGTAAATTATATCCAATATTATTATCATCTCATGTTATTGCCTGTGTGAATCTAGTTAACTACTAAAAACTCCAAGACAAAATATCCTCTGAGATAAGCTTTATACCCTAAAATAAAAGATTTGTTCTGAATTTAGTGTATGAACGATGGAAGAGTAAGACGTTGAACAGAAGCCACGTAACCAATAAGAATTTATTGTCACAAGCACAATTTGTTACACAAAAATAATGGGTCACATTTACACCATTTGTACAGGTCTAGAACTCAATGTACAATGAACAGACTAACTAAATACCAATAGTTAAATATGTAGTCACATTGCACACAATATCATTAAAACCTACACAAAAGAACATGTACTGTGTGAAAGTAACACGAGTCGACATAAAAATCACATTATTTACAAAAAGAAAACATCAATTTGAGATCTTTAGCAAAATGATTCGACGTCTGTTCACGCTTATCCATCCGTCTGTCAGGGACATTATACAATCTATCATGTAAAAGCTCCCCTGCTAGAAAGTATTATTCAGTCTCTTAATAGTTGAAAAGATTATAAAGTAATTAAGTCAAGTAGCGAGAGCTGAAGAACACCAAATACACTAGTAAATACTGCGATTTGCTTGGACGGTATGGCGGTTTTTCCCTTATAAAGCAGGCTGGTGAGATTAGCAGTTAGCTTCATGAAGTGCACTTTAAGCCTTTGCTTAATAACTGTCTGCAATGAGTTTATTTCATTCTTTTTTGTTTCATGTATACATAGAATCCTTCGGTGCTCGCATCTGGACATCACTACATATAGTATAGTATCATAAGGTTGACGGAGAGAGTGAGGTCAGCAGCAGGTGGAGTGCAGCAGCATCTCCTCACCTGCTGCTGTTTGGCAGAGTCAGTGATGGTGCGTGAGAGGCGGCACCAGGCAGATGGAGGTGAATGTCTTCAGCGCTCAGACATTTTACTTCTCGTCATTGACATCCCTATTGTTGTCCACTGATGCTCTCTACAGTCACTGCAGGTTTTACCAGGAGGTAACTAGTCTCCTACTAGTGTATGGGTCCTATTGTAGTGTGAGGTAAATGACATCCTGTCTGGGCTGACACTGGCGGTCCAAATCATAAATTGCGATTCAAATAGCAGAACTATTCCTACAGTCGTCAGCTGACTTAAAGAACAGTTTCCATTTTGTTAGGTCATCATGAAAATATGTGCACGAGCACACAGACACAATTTTTCTGCAATCACAATGAACATGACTGAGCTGACATCTTTTAGTTACACTTCCACTGCCTGACATTGTTGAGCTGTGACAGACACCAGCCGTTCTAATGCACTGGTGACTATGTGTTAACCTGTGTGCTCACACAGCAAATCATGTTTTACAGGAAGTGTAAAAAGCTGGTGGTAATGCTCTCAATCCCAGTTGAGTTGAAGTCTCAAACATTTGGGAAACTTTACTGGAAAAGCAGACCTAAATTCCTCCGTAGATAAGTAATGATGAATCCCTATGGTGTAACTTTAGCCTATTTACACTTCATTGACATGTGGATGCTTTTACCTGTCAGCTGCACGAGTGAAATATTAAATCCAAAATAATTATCAGGCCAGATTTATTGCAGATATTTCATTTGACCAGAAACAAGTGTGAATTTTCTGCATCACATTAAAAGTCAATCTAATTCAACAGCTCGGGAGCAATATTAATTTATTAAATAGTCACCCTGTGTATTTCTACATGACAGAGCATCAAAAACTTTAAATTTTCTGTTGAGTTTTTTCCTCAGATATCATTATTCCATCTTGAAAATATGTCATAAATGGTGGTCACCTGCGTGAGCAGCTGAGAGAAATGATGTCTGGGGGACATGGAGGTTTATTGAAACCTCCTCTTATCGGATCTAAAAGAGAGGAAGTGTATAATCTTGACAATACTCAACCAGTGTCTGACACGTCCAGCTGGAACCTGTTGGCTGTCCTCCTCTGGTTGTGCTGCTGACTGCCGAGAGCTACAGATTTCAACTGCTTGTTATAAAGGCTCGAGACAATGTCCATCCCTGTGACGACAGACAAACAGCTGATAGACTGATGCTAGCTCGTGTTCCTTCCATCTGACCGCAGTGCTCCTCCTAACAGCAATGAGGTATGTGTATTTTCACAGATACATACTGTAGGCCTCGGGGAGGGGCAAACGCCGAGGGCTGTGTGTGTGAATGACAAGTGCACCCAGACATTCACTGTGTTGCACATCATCTGTGTGTGTATGTGTCACCCAGTAAGATAGACTGCGGGTCAAATGTTTTACAACACCTCCATTTTTGAAATTAAAGCATCGAACAAAAACAATGTCTTTTTTTTTTTTTTACAGGATAGATCATGGGAATGTTTTTTAACTCAATATAATCTCCAGCAGACAAACACACTCATGATGTTCTTTCTGCAATGGAGATGAAACATTGTTCAGAAAAATACACAGTTTCACCACTAACATTTTAGTTTTAGTTTCATCCTCTGTCCCCTTCATCAAACCTCGTGCTGCTCTTCCTCATGTGAAGCATCTGTCTGCTTCTGTTCTTATCAATAATAATAATAATAATAATAATAATTCAATTTTCATGTCATTATGTTGTTGTAGGATAAAGCTATGTCCGTCTTCATTTGTTTTCCTTTTCTAACCATTCTGATAGAAATATGCAGAATTACCTCCTAGATCTTTCTTTTTCATTTATCTAGGCCAGTTTGTTGCTGACCTTTGTTCCACTGAAGCTTATTCACTGGACTTGAACTGATGAAATTTCATAAAAACTGGAAAAATGGGAGTGTTGCTGAACTTTTGACCGATGGTGGTAGAAAAAACGAGACAGAACATGAGCGATGAATGAAAACATTAGTCTAGTTCTGAGAGGGGGAGTGATAGAAAGAGAGAGAGAAACACACAGAGAAGGGGGGCTGGTTACTCAGAGAAGGGTGGGAACATGCCGAGGTCAGCAAAGTCCTCAATGTTGTAGTTGGCTGTTCCCTGAGTGGGATCTCCAGCCATGGGTAACATGTCCTGCAGAGACATAGAGAGGAAGGGGAAGAGGTCAGGGGTGTGCTCAGGACATGCAGGTCTTATCAGACATATCGCATATCTGTGCACACTGGTCAGCAGCCAGCAGTCGGACATGCTGTGGAGACACATTGCAGCACAGTCCAAGAGCAGCAGAGTGTGTATCGGAGTTTGTGTGTTACCTGGAAGACTTCTGTCTGGCTGGGGTTGGGGTGTGTGTGCTGTTCCCCCGGCTGCTGGGAGTGATGCTGGTTCTGCCACTGGGACCAGACTTCGCTCGGACGACCCTGGAACTGGGCTCCACTCTGACTGCTTTCCCCCGACACATCTGGAAACACACACACACACAGCAGGTTATAATACCATCTCATAATTTACTACAGGCAACCTCTTCAATCTGAATTCAAACACTTTGCATTACTTTTGTTTAGAGTATGAGACAGTTCGACCATCTTTATCTTCCCCTCCGTAAAACTGTTGTTATTATGACCACTACTCCCTCATCGACAGCTCATTATTATTGTTTCACTTTCTTAAAATAAAACTGTCACTTCTCTATTGAATTAAAGATGTTTAGTTAATCTAGTCTGTGTTGCTGTATCCTCCTCCCTATAATTACAGGACCATTGTCAGCTGACTGATGCTGTGCTGCTCTCCCCTTTGTTAAATTCTTAATTTTGGGGAGAGCTTCTCTTTCACTTGCCTGTTTTTAAAAACAACAAAAGAGGTAAAATAATTAAAATCATCTCAATTAGCGACAAACAATTAGCTGATAACTAAATTAATCAAAATTGTTTTTGATGACTGATTAAAGTAATTTAGAAAGCATCTAATATTGTTATTTAAGATGTAATGTTATGATTGAAAAAAGAAAAGACCTGACACAGACACAACCTAACTAATTGTAGTGTATTTGTAACAGCAATTAACATTAATTAGACTCATTACTGGTTAATTAACATCCTGGATTTGAATCTCTCAGATTTCCACTGTGCTGTTTTGACACATTGATGTTGACTGCTGCTGGTGTTAGTCATAATATCTCATTAAAATGTACACAACTGCAACAAACCATCGCCAATTCATACAGATAGGATTGACAGAGGTTGAGCATCTGGGAGTCTGATGATTTTTGAGGTCTATTAAACTGTCGCTGTTCACATCTTCCAAGATAAACAGATGAAACACAGTTGGGAAATCTAGAAGTTTCTCTCCCATGTTGACAGATGCACTGGCAGTTGTTTCCATTCTGACACGACCATTAGATAAATCCCTCTCTGAGAATGATGACATATTTCTTTCATGCGGTGCCAGCTGTAGAAGGCCCACAGGCCGCCTTTGCTCTTCATCTCATATGTAACTATCTAACACTTGTTGCTGTTGCTATATTACCCTTCATGATACCCATGGTGCACATCAGGTGGATGGACGAGTCTTCACCTTTGGGCCAAACTTGAAAATATCAGATGGTTCATGTGCTCTTAGCCCTGATATCAGTCCATGGTTGAGTTTAAACAAACTCAGTAGAGCGCACAGCTCTGCCAAAGCCACCTCGAAAGTTGTCTGATTTCATACATTAACATCGAGATACTGAGAAAGTGATGTCATCAATGTCAAAAAAGATTCCCCCTTTAACTGGATCAGCACCAACATTTACTGGGTTTTTCTCTGGCCCAATCACTCCACACAGTTTGGTTATCAGGTCAGCAACTTTTGCATGATCCTGCTGATAATTAAACAAAACCTAAACCAACAAACACGAGGAAAACATGACCTACTTAGAAGAGTAATATTATATTATAGATATGACACTATTAACAGTAGCAGTAAAATAATATCTCATATTGATTTTATGTTGTATCAAGTATTTAGATATGGTCACAGATTAGATCACTGTGTATATCAGAATTTGTCTGAACAATCCAGTAATGTTAACATATTTATTATTATGATTATTGTATAATGATGCAATGATGGAAGCTTATGGTCTAAAGCTTAGGGACCATGTCACTTTAAGATGTGTCCAAACTAGGGCTGGATGATATATTGGAACTGCATGCAGCTCAACGTGGCGAAGACGAGGGAGATGGTGGTGGACTTCAGGAGGAACAAGCCCCTGCCCTCTCCTGTCTGCATCGGTGGGACGGATGTGGAGGTGGTGTCTGCATACAAGTACCTGGGTGTCACTCTGGACAATAAACTGGACTGGTCCACCAACACAGAGGCCGTCTACAAGAAGGGCCTGAGCCGGCTTTACTTCCTGAGGAGGCTCAGGTCCTTCAATGTCTGCAACAAGATGCTGCAGATGTTCTACCAGTCTGTTGTGGCGAGCACCATCTTCTTTGCTGTGGTGTCCTGGGGTGCGGGTATCAAGGCAAAGGAAGCCAACAGACTGAAAAAACTCATAAGGAAGGCAGAGTCTGTGGTTGGCTCTAAGCTTGTCACTCTGGAGGAGGTGGTGGAGGACAGGATGCTGGCAAAACTGCTGGCAATCATGGACAATCCCTCTCACCCCCTCCACAAAACACTGGACAAGCTAAGGAGCAGCTTCAGCCACAGACTCATTCAACCCCGCTGTTCTAAGGAACGTTACAGGAAATCGTTCCTCCCAACCGCAATAAGACTGTACAACTCATCTACCTCTGTCAGAGCCACCATCACAGAACTGCACTAAACCTGTCTCCTTGCACTGTGTACCCTGTACAACACTCCGCTCCATATACACTTACTTCACATCATATGTGATATGTGTTCATATAAACCATATTGATATTATATATAATTTTATACAATAATATTGTCTTTTGCACTCATATATACATATTCTTACACTCATAGTATATTATATTACCTATTGTATAGTCAAATACTTATATTCATACCTCTACTATATATCATATATTATATCATACTCTCTGTATATTCTTTGTATACATAAGTCTAT
Source organism: Limanda limanda (assembly GCF_963576545.1). Lineage (NCBI taxonomy): Eukaryota > Metazoa > Chordata > Actinopteri > Pleuronectiformes > Pleuronectidae > Limanda > Limanda limanda. The sequence continues at coordinate 31,839,220 of NC_083638.1, read as the reverse complement.
ATACACATATTTATACATCTGTACATGTTATAATTACTATTATTATATCACTATTACTATTATTATTATATATACTGTTGCTGCCATTATTATTATATACTGCTTTTATATTGGTACAATTACTATCATATATAAATATATATTATGTTATATTATATACTATATATACTGTACTATTCTTATATACTGTCTAACAATAACATTACCATCATATCATCAGTACTATTAACATCATCTTGCCACTGCACCTTATCTACCTATTTTATTTTATTTTATCTTGTGCTTCTGTTTTTTATTCTTTCTACCTCAATATTTTTTATTTTATTCTATTGTATTGTATTTTATTGTATTCAAATATACCGGCTGCTATGACGACTTAATTACCCTTCGGGGATGAATAAAGTACTCTATCTATCTATCTATCTATCTATCTATCTATCTATCTATCTATCTATCTATCTATCTATCTATCTATCTATCTATCTATCTATCTATCTATCTATCTATCTATCTATCTATCTATCTATCTATAATTAACGGTTATTCCATCACTTAATCACCCGATTAAATTCTACTGTGGATACTTCTAGTGATCACGTTTGTCCCAGTTCAAATTCATCCCTATGAACGGTTGATTATATAAAATAAATTTGTAGTTATTTATGATAGTCCGAGAACCTGAGGGAAAAGTAACGCACTCTGACTCCGCTGCGCTCTCTCTTTCTCTTTTGTCGACTCTAAGCACATTGTACACCTGCCAATGTAGGTGCATATCATTCTCTTGATAATGTGCCTTAAAATAATAGTGAAATACTGCAGAACTGAGTGACTATTGTGATGTCCAGTCAGCAACATACAAGGATTCTATGAACAACGTTAATGTGTGTGACAGACGTTCTTCCACTCTACAGTAGCATCACCCTACAAGCCTTCTCCCCTTCATTCTCCAGTGAGAACTTCATTCATATAACATAAATTATTGAAGCTGATCAGCTTCATAGTTCTGAACCAGGGCCTTCAGCAAATTAAGTTATTTGGTGAGAAATACAGGTTGCCAAGTCTATCGGCTACACCTGTTATGTCAGCGTGCCAGATCCATATTTAATCAAATCTGCAAAGCCTCTGTCGCTGTGTTAAAGTATGTGACAGATTTGAGTCAGTACTGGCAAGTACCCAATAATAAAGGTTTCAGGTCTGGATCAGGGCCCACAGTAGAAAAAAAAATGATCAGGACATTTCCTAGAGGAGATGTTGCTTTTTATTATCTGCATGTTAAAAAAGGGCACCTATCTAACATAGTTGAGAGAAAGAGTTATTAACTCTTTCTCTCAACATCAACACAAACTGATAATAGCAGCAGTGTCAGCTTCATGCCTTTGTTCTTAAAGCTGTCCTTTGTTCATAAAGCAGCTACACACACTATGTGAATAAACAGATCTGCACACACACATATACACTATCTCCCTGCAAGGCTGTTTTGAGAGTACATTAAGAAAAGCTGATTGATAAACTGTCGGCCTCCCCTTGCAGAGCACCCTGCTCGCTGATTGACAGTAAAAAACTAAATACTCATCTCCACGCAGATACAGGCAAGAGGCTGAGCTTGGGATAAAGAGAGGAGAACCAGATGAAAAAGTCATTCACCAACACAGAAGAGTATTGGTTGTGTATACATGAAGTGGAAAGCAGAGGAGATAAGGAAAAACAACAGCTTATTAAACATGAGTGAAGGCTGAAAAACATGTGCAACAACAGAGTGAACGAACAGCGCTTGCTGCAACTGACTTCATCCTTCATAATGGCCTGACAGGCAGAGGAAAACTAGTGAGTAAAAATATGATACATAAAACCGCCTTAAGCTGGGCATACACTATACGATTTTAGAAACACTGTTATTAAATTCCAACTCATACTGTACAAGTAATTGTCTACTATGTGATAGGGATGCACCGATCCGATATTTGTATCGGTATCGGTACCGATATTGAAGAAATTTCTAGATCGGGTATCGGTGACAATGGGCCGATCCATATCGGCGGATCTATTCAGTGTAATTCTATGCTGTGCGCTGTGACTGACGTCATACACAAGCATACACAGCGAGCGAAAGGATCAGCTCCCCCGTGTCACTTATGAGTTTAACAGCACACTGGGGGGGGGGGGGTCCGGTGGCGCCTCACGGCGTCGCTGGTGCGGGGGGCTTTTTCTCATTTTCTTGGGACCGCGGGTTGGTGTCCCCCAGCGGGCGACGTAGCTGAGGTGATCCCCGAGAAGGGCCCGACACGCGTCCAGAGTCGCCGCCGCTGCCGACCGCCGTACCCGGTCCCCACCGACGGCCCGCCTTCCGCACCGGCAACGACTCTGGACGCGTGTCGGGCCCTTCTTGGGGATCACCTCAGCTACGTCGCCCGCTGGGGGAACCCTCCGGTCCGGGGGGGGGGCCCCTCCGGCGGTGCGCCTCGGCTGGCGCCTAGCAGCTGACTCAGAACTGGTGCGGACCAGGGGAATCCGACTGTTTAATAAGTATCGGTATCGGATCGGTATCGGCCGATACTAAACCTCAGATATCGGTATCGGAGGTGAAAAAAGCGGATCGGTGCATCCCTACTATGTGATGTACTAAGGGTTAAAAGAACATAGAAACCTCACAGAGCCACATGTGAGGGATCCCATCTCCCAGGACGGACAGAAGTGCAATAGGAACTAGTGTTGTCACGATACCAAAATTATGACTTCGATACTATACCTGCCAAAATATCACGATACTCGATACTTTCGATACGATACCACCAATACGATACAATACCACAAATACGGTACGATACCACAAATACGGTACGATACCACAAATACGATACGATACTGGTATATTTATTTATCATAGTAATAAATAAAACATCGTTAAGGTTCCCTTTTTTACCAGCTTGTTCCTGCCCAGCTTTTTGAACACTTAACAAATGGTATTCATATTAGTATTATAGAAACAACGACTTGTTTTCGTGTTCCGCCGTGTAAGAGATGCGGACGTTACAGTCCTGCGTCACATCCCCCCCCTCTCCCGGTGGCGCGCTCCACCTGTTATGTCTCCGCCCGGCCGCGCCACAGTTAGAGAGAGAATCACTTTCAACAAGCCGAGGACGGTCGGCTCGGCCAGGTCTCTCTGAGATCACTCGCTGTGAGTGACGGCTGCCTGTTGCATGTGTGCGAGCTAGGTAGCCCCGCCCCTCGCAGTCAATGCATGCAGTAAGCGGGACAGGGAGCGGAGCAGAGAGTGCGCTCTCTTTGCCTGCTATTTTAATAAAGTACCGGTACTAAAAATATGCTAAACCGTATCGTTTTTAACGTAAGGGTACCGCAGTATCTTTCTAGTACCGGTACACCGTGCAACACTAATAGGAACATCAGCAAGATAAGAGTATTTGCAGCATTGATTAGAATAAACACTTTGTAGCATAACTGAAGGTCAATGAATTGATGGATTATTGTCAGTAATGGTCGAGTATCTGAGGAGAAATATTGTATATCAAGCAGTCTTGTTGTTATCATAGTCTATGGTCAGCAGCCACCACAATCATGATCCACCATCAAGATCTGATGCCACTATAGTCCACAGTCATGGTCCACGCCATCAGGATCCATTGATCCACCACCATTATCAGATGCCAACACGTAAAAGGATCCGTCATTATTATCACGATCAGCCTGCACGATACAGAATCCGCCAAACAGGATCCACATAAGGCAAAAGTACTCCAGAGATGAAGTCAAGTCAGTAACATGTATTGATGAGATATTAATTACTTTGATGTGATATGGAGGGAGAAGAGGAAGGAGAAGCTGGAAAGTGAAGCTCCGGGTGTCATGTGTCCCCTGACATTCTAGATCTAAAGCAGCATAACTAAGAGCAGGTCTAAGACAAGCCTGGACCGGCTCTAGCTATAAGCTTTAGAGCTGCGCTGTGGCAGACAAGGATAGAGCCCTGTGTTTTCATTGCTTATTAATAACAAATGTTTCCGATGGTCAGAAGCAATACATTTCTGCTCATTCTCCGCTGAACACTGCAAGGCAAAAAAGCACAACAACGCTAAAAATCATTTGACTCTTTTAGGAGTCGTACAATTCTCAGAGTTCGGGGCAGATATTGGCTAAAATCGCACAGTGTATGCACAGCGAGAAAGAGACAGATAAATCATTTGGCTAATGTGTGTTTCCATTAAAAGGCCATCAACATGCTTTATTCCTACAGCTAAGTAGACAACAAACAAAGAGAGTCCTAAGAAACTGGTTAATGAACCGTCACTGACTCAACACAAATTAGTTCAACACACACTAGTTCAACAGTCCAGGTTTCAGTCCAGCCAGTGGTCTGGGAAATAACATTTTGGTCAGTCGGTCAGTGGTTGATCACTGTGGTCCAGAGGAAAATGCCTCTGCTAGCATGCCACCTTCATTTTAAGAGATGATAATAGAAACAATTCTCTGGTTATATCTCACTTTTTTACATCTACTTGTGAAGTTCATAAGGGAGTGACTTGACTTTTATATAGGCAAGAAACCCCTCGCTGACTAGGCTGTACAGTACTACTATATTTACCCAGACCTTACACCAAATACTAGGGATGGGGGGAAAAATCGATTCAGTTACAAATCGCGATTCTTGTGAATGACGATTTTAAATCGCCATGCTGCCTCCCAAATCGATTAAAAAAAAAAAAAAAAAAAAAAAAAATTAAATTTTTTTTTTTTTAAAACATATTTATTGGTTTACACCAGGGGGTCTATATGGGGGGCGCAACATCAACCCAGAGCATGTTGACCAGCTCTTGTTTTTGCACAAGAATCTAAACATACCCAAGCACTAGCTTTGCATCGCCTACATGCAAACAACAATAGCCTACTTTTAGTTTATTTCAAAGTTTATATTTTAAGTAAACTTTTATTCATTCTATTTAATTTACCTTTTATTTATTGTTTAAGAGTAGCCTAAGTGGCATACATTTCTTAATCTGTCAGTTTGTGTGCAGTTGACTGGGGCTATACAATAATAGGGCACATTTTTATTTATTTTCTTTATTGGCTGCCCGGCAGTCATTAAGTTAATGTTAATATTTGAAATAAAACTTGTAAAGCTCTAAGTGAATTTGACTGTGTTGTATTTGAAGGTAGGATTCAACATTTTTCCATGGTCCAGTATTTAAAAAAAAAAATAACCAAAAGAAATCCCAGGAAATCGTAATATCGAATCGCAATACTTACAGAATCACAATACCCACAGAAATCGCAATACATATCGTATCGCCACTTAAGTATCGTGATAGTATCGTATCGGGAGGTCCCTGCCGATTCCTGTCCCTACCAAATACACATAAAACTAGTTGTAAAACTACAAAGGTCACACATCTGAGAAGTTGACCTGTCGAGAGGAAGCACTGTGACTACTTCACTCTTTAGTGGTTTCCAACTTGCACATGCTTCAAAAAGATTAAATTCCGTCTTTAAACAGCTTTATCTCACTACCCTTTTTCCTTTTGCTACCTCACAATGTATATTTTATGGTTTTAATTGCTTAATTGTTTAGATGTTGCCAGATGTTTGCTCATCTATTTCCACAATTGAAAGTAGAAAAACACCGGCAGACCTTATTGAGTATCATTATTTCAGTGGGATCTTAGGTGAGTATTATTTTTACCTAATTGTTATATAATATAAAATGTATTCTGATAAGTTTAGGTCCAGGTCAATTCCGACACATACATAATTGACAGGCATACAAGGAAACAAAACAGCATTCATCGTGGACCTCAGAGCAACATTGTTTAAAACACCAAACATTACATTACATTTGAATGACACTTTTGTCCAAAGCGACTTGCAATAGGAGACACAGCCTATTTGCTATGAGTGAGCACTGTTACATTAGTATCACAGTGGGTGTGGAGCAGCGGTTATTGACACTTTCCAGCAATGAGGTTCTGGGTTTAAACCTGCCAGTTGTAGCCTTGAGTGAGTTTAATCTCTCACCCCATGTCTTCATGGGTTTAATCCAGGTAAATCAGCTCCAAAGACATGCAGGTTAACTGGAGACCTCATCAACAGTGATGATGAAAGAACCAACACAACAGCTCTTGCAGGTAGACCGCTAAACTAACACCAGCAGTGAATCCCTTTTCACCAGGGCTGGGTGATATGACCAGGACAAGATATTTCCTCTAGGATTTTTTAAAAACTTTCATGTTCTGTACATGTCCAAGTAACTTCTGATTAGTGTTGGTGTTCATTGCTAAGGTGTAAAGTGTAGAGGGAGGAAAGTATTAACCATATTAACTGACATGAGCATGATTAAGAAGTTATAATGACGTTTTTTATACGTTTCCGGTTAATTGCCCAGCTCAAATTTTCAGGAGTTTAGTTGCAGGGGAGAACAGTCTTCGAACACACAACAATCTTGTTTAATCCTTGTGGATATAAACTCACTGTTAACTGCAACCAGACAGCATTTATTCCCTGCCGTTTTGGGGCGAATTAGTCCATCCACCTCTACAGCAATGTCCATTATGTTGCTGTGTTAGCCTGTTTCCATGAAATGTAGCCAAAATGTCTTCTGATATCTTCCTACGAGGGGCATTCACGGCTATGGCCTCTAGCTTTACCACTTCCGGAGGACTTTAAGGCTTAAAACAAGGTGTAAATTACCTTGTTTCGAGTAGAATTTGAATGTCAGGGCTTGTGGACAATTTGGTGACACCGCAGGAGCAGTATGGAGGTATGTTAGGTTTTTCTGTTGTATTATTATGTCTGTAGAGGGAGTCCCCATTGACTTCAATTGTATTGGATTCTGCTGCAACACTGTTGTTGAGACCCCTGATACTCCAGAAGTGGAATTAACACTTCATCCACCCCTCCATTGGCATAGTTGAGTACATAAAGAGTGAATATTAATTTTTCATTGAACTATCCCTTTAAAGGTGCTCCAAAAAAACGCCTTAAATAGTTGGTCTGAAAGAGGCCATCAATTACTGCACTACATTACACTCGTCATCATGGTGACTTAACACTACTTGTATAGTCGTATTGTTTTTAATGTCATTGCCAAGCCCCACCTTGCAAGATCTTTTAACAGTGAGGTAGGTATGTGTCAATATCAATGTTGTTCCTCAATCCCTATATTCATATGATTGGGTTTGCAGACAGACCAACACACAGAACAACAAACCAGTGTCCAGAACTCCACAGCAACACAGGTTGTCCAACACAACAGATCACACAGCAATAAATGAGGATAAAAGATGAAGACAAGAGCTCACCAAATGCTGTGCTGCGGTTTGTCAGTCCTGAGTAAGCGTTGCCACTAGGAGAGGAAGTGGCTGGTGATGACAGAGGACTGTAGGAGGCCGGGTCGGTCTGGTAGCTGTGGCCAGAACCAATGCCAAATGGACTGGACTGGGCTTTACTGGACTGGAGAGCACAGATACAGAATATTAGAGGTGTTACTAAACACAGTGGGCGACTCAAGGTTCAGTGTAATACGAGATTCAGAGTTTCAGAGGTCAGTGTATTAAACTTATTTTAACTAAGTTTCCTGAAAACAAAGAATGAGTACTTATTTAAACCTTTCATGTGCAGAATATATGTTTGAACCTTCCTACAGCTCTTCACTTTTTATACCATTAACTTAATTAAGTTAAAGCTGCATTTAGTTTGTAATTGTTATTTAGTATAAATATTAGTGTGCAGTAACTTTACAGAACACACACGCACACGTCTTGGTTACATGAGTTTGGCAACTGTGGAGATTGCAAACTTTTCTTTAAATGCTTTCACTTCAGCAACAGATACGTTTTGTGCAAGTGTTTGTGTGTATTACCTGTCCCGAGAAGGGGGGTCTGTTGCCTGACCATGCAACCTGGCCTGGATTGAGCTGCCTAGAAATCTGAGCTAGATTCTGATTGGATGAACCTGATGGCTGGATATCATTAACACCAGGGACGTGGATCACAGATGAACTGTGGGCACAAAAATATACACACATAGACAGAGATCCCTCAAAAAAATCTTGTGAGTTGTGAATCGTCAAGCTACACTTTTCTCCAGAGAGACATGCTGCTATCACATATCACTGGCATGTACCTGAAGCTTTTGCCAGAGTGTCCCTGCTGGAAAGGAGAGCCCTGGGAGTAGAGCTGCTGTCCTCCAGCTGTGGAGGAGGGAACCATCATTTTCTTATCTCCCGCTGTTCACACACACATACACACACCCGCATCAGCATGATAAAAATAACAGGGAAGAGATCACTCGTGGTTAAAAGAAGTGCAACGCAAAAAGCAACCATCAGGGCGTGTGTATGAAGCTGATGTTTGCTTATTTCTGTGTGTGTATGTCTTACAGCCAGAGATGCCGGTGTACATCTCAGCAAAGCGTGGGTCTCTCTCCTGGGAGAACAGAGCCTCTGTCTTGTCGATGTTCTTTCCTGCCTCATGGACTCCACTGCTGACGCTGGCCACAGGCACCTGAGGGAGGGAGGGAGGAAGTGCATGTCGGGGGGAGGTAGGGGTAGAGCGGGGGAAGGTGTGGGAGATGTTTGGGATTATTTGTTTTTTGTCATAAAAATGCCAGACACACACAAGTTGCACCTACACAAGTGAATCCGATTCCATCCACTTTTTCAAGCTAATTAGAAGCTTTTTAATGAAGCTCTGATTAAAGGACAATTCCAGTTTTTTTCTACAGCCTGGGAAGTGAACATTTTTAGCCAGTTATCAAGTCTTATTGTTAAACACCTGATGCACACTGTGATAGAAAATTTCTCTTCTATTATAGCTGTGTTAATGAATAACATCTTTGCTCTTAAATTTGATTTGAGCAATTTATTTTGTTATGTATTTCTTTACATGGACTGCTCTGTATGGTGCAGGGCAAATTCAATTTACAACAAAATGCTTTTTATGAATAAAATGCACACAATATATATATATATATATATATTGATTCAATCCAATCTTTAACTGATATTCATTATAATTCAGAGGCAAATTGCAGTTCTTAAGTTGATTGTTACCTGGGAGAGATCGTAGGCAGTTAGTCCATCTCTCTGGTGAACTTCCAGCTCTGCTTGCTGCTGCTGCTGTAACTGCCTGCAAAAATAAGTAAATAAATGTGTTAGAAAAATAAGGAAATGCCGGTTCTTTTCTGGCCGACTATGACTATGCTAAAGTCCTCCACTGTCCAACAATAAAACACCACCAACCAGTGAAGTTGTTGCAATTTCGGTCACTATCTTCCTTCAAAAGTATTTTGGCAGGACGCTATGATGTCACAGTGAAGTTAACCTTTTATCTTTTGGATATGAAATAAAATGTTATCATTTCATTATTTTATGCTATTAGACATTTGTGTGAAATGTTGTATTCCCTATTTTACAACTTTTTCAACACAGGATTGGAAAATCCTTGCTCATACATACTAGTTACCATGGTTAAACATCATCTTGCATTATATATCACTTGTCCAGATGCGGTCTTGTGACTTCTCATGATCAACAGCTGTATTTAAGAGTAGAGGGTCAGGGTTCCATGTATGACTTTGGGAACTTTTTTAACCATTGATTTATTAGTTCTGCAAATGCTAAGATAAAAAGTAGAATTGTGACCATTTTCCTTTAGAACTTCATCTGATGATGAAGATATATGAAAATCTCCAGAATACTTAATCAGTGAAATAATTGTGATTGTAAGGTATGTTATGAATTCAAAGTAAAATCATTTTATGATCTTAAAGGCCTGTTGATCTGCTTAAGCCTCAGAATATTCTGTTAGTTTTCAGTCACACGTATCTCCTTTGTTATCTGGAGACATTCCCAGACCAGATGGGATATGTAATCACTCCAGCATATACGGGTCTGTTTTGTATAACTGGGAGGCTCCTGTCCTCCAAGTTGTACAGTTGGGCATGGATGAACTCCACAGGGAGGCATGCAGGAGGCATGAACATCTTATCTGGATGTCTGATCTTTTCTTTCTGTCATCTTCACATCCATTGAACTGGGTTTAACTCAATGTTGTCCAACCATGTCTAAAGGCAAGAGGGCTTATACCTATGATCAGCGACACTCTAAAGTGTAGCGAAAACCTTGGAATTACAAAGAAGAGCAAGATGTGCTAAAAAAACTAAATATATTATGTAATAAAATGCAATACATGCTGATGAGTGCTCTGCAGAATCTGGTTGAACAGTGACTGCCCCAAAGGGACGTTATAAGAAGCAGAGTGAACGTGCCCATAAAAAGGCAGTGCAACAGTATATCTGAGTTAAACAAACAGTCTTGATCGGTAGGAGAGCAAATTTGCACTTGAGAAGGTACTATTTGAAAGAAAGAGTTTTAAAGGAAGGCATAACAAAATGTGAATGTAAATGGTAAATGGATTTGTATTTATATAGTGCTTTTCTAGTCTGATGATGACCACTCAAAGCGCTTTACAATGCAGTTTCACATTCACCCATTCATACACACATTCATACAGTGCATCTATTCACAGCACTTTGTTATTCTATGGGGGGCTATTGAGGGTTCAGCATCTTGCCCAAGGACACTTCGGCATGCAGATGGTTCAGACTGGGGATCGAACCGCCGACCTTCAGGTTGGAGGACGACCACTCTACCCCTCAGCCACAGCCGCCCACGTGAATGTGAAATGAATAAATAATTGTCTCGAGATAAAGGAGACGCTCTTGATTAAAGAGGAAAGAAACTTTATCATTGCAATGTACAGTAGATGTTCTTGTCTGATTTTAAAAAGGGCTCAGACTCCCTGTGGAGAAAACTAATTTCTGCAGAATGTATGATCTCATTCTTTCAGCAATTATTGGTGTGCTCTCAAAGGCAGAACAACTGGCAGATCACCTTCGCCTCCATGCTCCTGTCGTGCTTTATCACAGAAGCCCAGTCCAATGCTTGCATTACAACCAACATTGTACTGATCCAGCTGTCAATCCCATGCTCCATGTGTTGGTGAACCTTAGAATGGAGGCACATACAAACCATGCAGTAGATAAAAGAAAATAAGCATAGATAACATGTTTTAAATGCAACAGACTGGAAGGAATTTTATGGATACACTAATGGTGTGATAGTTTTGGATTATGAAGTCTACATGAATCGGTGAAGATCTCTTACCGCTGATTCTTAATTTGATATTTATAAATTTATAACACAGATTCTTTAGTTTAAAATGAAAACAAAAGAAAGAAAGAAAAAAGAAAGAGATAACTGCATTTACACCTGTTAAATTGCATCACAATGAAGACTTGACAACCTCTGGAGTGGGTTTGGCCTATCGGGTTACCATCTCTTCTCAATATGTCCATTTACACCTGTACTGTCATCTGACTCCATCTGATCACCCAACACACATTTCACTAGAGGTGTTTATTGAGGAGATCATACATGAACAAATGTGCTGTTGTAATTGATAGTAACTTTATACTATTTGACATCACCAGCTGTACCGTCCTTCTCTCAAACTCGCCCACACACTCACCTTACAATATACTGCAATCCAACAAACAACTTAATTCACTGAATCGTTGTTATTGCAGAGTTAAGACAACACATCTCTTAAAATGTATGCGAGTTTGCTGAGTAAAATAAATATATAAATAAACTATAGATGAGGGTTGAGCCGAATACTCGGATGAAACGAGTATCCAGTACGGATAATGTACTTTTACGAGTACTTGTTCTGAATAGTTCTCTTACTCTTGTGATCAAAAACATTGATATGAAGCTCAATTCTAAGGCTGTTCTGTAAATAGTTTTCTATTCTGTGTATCAGCAAAAAGAGCAGATTAGTAGTCAAATCCTCAAATCTTATGAAATATGGCAGATCTTACCTGAAGAGCCACATTTGTAATGCTGTATGTGGATTTTTGGTTAGATGCCATTTTTCTATTTTAACACAACACCTAATATAGTAAGTCAGCATCCCCTGACTTGTAGAAAATATTCAGAAAATATGGTCAAAAATTTGCATTTAGATTGTCTACCATAAGAGAACTTAGGTTTATTAATCAAAAAACACAGTGTTTAGCGAGATGTAGCTATGTACGAACATGCTTGTCTTATATTGATTTTCACTTCTTCGCACATGTGCAGTGCATTGATGTGATCTGACAAAAGGGCTTGGGGGCCATAACACCACAGCAGGATATGACAAGTTCAAGTCGCTCACTCTCCACTGCCTCCTCACATTCAGCTTATCCAGCCAAAATAAGCTGTAAATCAGGCTCTGCGGAGATTTACTTTATGGTTTGCCTGAGAAGACCAGATGGAAGGTCTGAAAAATTTGGGGGCAATTTAGGACAATGCACAACAAGAGATTAGAACTGTATCTATTACAGCTGATGCATATAAACAATGCACAACACAATTTTCCAATTATATTCCAATTTCTCTCCCACATTCAGGGATCTGCTTTGTTCTTGTGATCACATAAATTTCATAAACAAACAATGTTCTATTATATCTTGTAGATACTTTACAATGCAAATCATATTAGGCAATAATTAAATGATAACATTTTTCCTGGAACAAATTTATACCGCATCACTAATATCATCACAAACAACTTTCAGTATTTATTACATAAGATTGTCATTGAGTGCTGTATCCACTGAGCTCATTAAATTAAATCATCCCTTCCCTTTTCACTTTATCGTCTCACTGGCCTGTATCAAACTGAAACACAACTCTGTGCAGCAAAGAATGAATCAGCGGCGTGCACATGGTTTGTAAACACTTTCCCAGAAAACGTGTCCCGTGAAGCTCATGCCTCACAGCTGAGCAGTCTGCATATAACCAGAGGACACTCAAACGACCGATATGAGAGTTGAGCAAACATGCACCACCTGAGCACACACAGATGTTCACTGTGCACACTGAGCTGTTCAAAAGACAGCTCATCAATATGCATGTTCAACAGCGTAAGGATATTGCCTACTCTGCTACCGCTAACACATAACATACATCACATAACATGTGCAAACATGCAAAGTTTTAATCATGCCGTGAGGACCTTGAGAAAGCCATCTGCTTCTCAACTCCGTAGTTTTCCGATAAATTTGATTCTTATCATAAATCTAACATATATACTGTTATAAGTGTGCCTGCCATCGCAGCCTCAGGGATCTGTTGGCAGAGATTCATGGATGTGATCACACACACACACACACACACGCATGCACACATGCTATTAGCTGTATGTTTACACTGGTAATTGGTTGAGCTCACGGCAGTCCTTCACTGATGATGACAGCCAAGAGCACATACAGGAGGGACAGGACACGAATAGCTGCACATGGTGTCAAACACAGTGGTGCTATTTTCCTGTAAAGCACAAACGTTATTTGCTCCACTGTACTGTTTCAGATCTTAGTAAATGGTCATGCAAATTCTGTGCAGTTCGTCGCCTACTGGTCAGATGCTCAGTGCACTTTGGTTTCACCATATTTCCCTTAGTTTACTAAATGAAAATCACATAAACGCACACAAGGCAACATCTTTATATACAATCTCCTGTCTATTTATTTTCTGTTTTTTCAAACAGTGGACATATGATCATGCAGACACATTTTTCTTCTTGACTGGCAATAATGACAGCTAGACAGGACAAATTAATGATTCCTATCAGCTTCATAATCCACAACAGTTAGTAGGTAGTCTATACTGATGGCCTTTCCTTCACCTTGTCACTGAGTGCCTTTACAGCCGCCTGAAGGCAGCAGGTATCTGTTCCATCTGTCTCTCACAGGAGTAATGTTGTCTCTGTCAGACCAACATGACATACATCACATCTGCTGGTTACATCTTATGCAACAAGCAAACAGGCTGCTGCAAAGGAGACATACAACCCCTACAAGTATGTGCAATAAACTTGCTTTAATAAATTATTTTAAAGTTTTTACTACAAATCAACATGCAACACCACAAATGTAAAACTTTTAATATTTTCCATGCTGGTAATTTTTTGGAACAGCTGCAGCAGTTTCTCATCTACAGTTTCAGCATCTTGACTATTTTTCAAGTGCGATTCTCACTAAAGATTTATATTATTATTATATTTTCATCATGTTAACGTCATTAAACATCTTTCACTATTGAATTTTTTTAATAATTTTTTTACATGTGTATTTCACAAAGGACAAACAAGAGGCAGGTGAGATTACAGAGAGTGAGACTCTGCACCTTTCATTTCATCATCAACAAAGACTGTGGTTGAATATCATCTGCCCTGAGCGTTCTTGGGACAGACACTATTTCTTTTCAAAGATCTTAAAAGCCTCAGTATTATTCCTGCTGGTAAAGGCAGCAGACTTCATACAGGGAATGGAGCGAGGTGAGAAAAGTGACATGTCAGGTACAATCAGAACACTCTAATTTCCTACCCAAGGATATAGGGTTAAACTCAATATAAATCTGCTCTGAGTGGAATCTTAAAACAACCTGTGTGTAGAATTACATGTGATGTTATGAACAACTGCTACTACTCACAACAACTGGTGCTGTTCACTTCATGCTATTAATATCTATTGTTTTTTTAACATCTCTGCTTGGCCCTTGCTTTATTGAGATGCAGCTGCAGGCCTCATGACAACACATGGTTAAAGCGAGGAACACTGACCAAGATAAGTCATTCCATTTAATTCAGTTAGTAACTTGAAGAGGTAAGAACTCAACTAACTGTAATGCATGGATTTGACGAAATCTAAATACTGTTTCTCGAGGAAGAAGTTCATATTAATGACCCAAGAAAAGCCATAAACTAATTTAATCATCAGAGCAAAGTCTTCTAAAATTCACTTAAAACAAAATGATGTTACCTTCTTACCTGATAGGCCACTGATGTCCTTTCATATGGCTTTATCAACAAATATCAGTGATGTTTATTGAAAATGATATGATAAAATGTAGCTCTGGGTTTGGTTTCCCTTCTATCTTTGCAGTTTTCTACACAGTGCGTGTGTGGCGTAGTGATATTGTCCTTTTCAGTTGTGCCATTAAAATATTTAGGCACAGTGATCACTTTATTTGTCCTCAGAGGACAGCTGGTTGCTCTTTAGTGTATCAGTCTTCAAGGAGATGGTATAATCCAGCTTCAGCTGTTTACATGGTTACATTTGGTTTCTAAATAGGAGCCTCGGTGCTTTGCTGTCTCCTGCTGTCATTAGAAATAGAGATGAAATGTTGTCTTTTTTTAAACTTGGCATTTCTGTTAACTTTTATTCTCTTTAATCTGGACTGTGGTGAAAAATATTTCATCATTTCCAAGAAAATCAATGAATACATTTCTTAATTGAACAGACATATGCTGGTGAAAACTTTTCTAGGTCACCTTTTCCTGTTTGGAACTTCAGTTCACTGAAGGGAAAACCCTAATGTAGTAGCATATGTTGCTACTTAAGACAAAAGCGAGAATGTTCTGTTCTTGTGGCTGCCACGCCACATGCTGTGTGTGTGTGTGTGTGTGTGTGTGTGTGTGTGTGTGTGTGTGTGTGTGTGTGTGTGTGTGTGTGTGTGTGTGTGTGTGTGTGTGTGTGTGTGTGTGTGTGTGTGTGTGTGTGTGTGTGTGTGCGTGTGACCTACTTGACGTTGGTGTTGGTGCAGATGATGTACTCTATCTCGTCAGAGTATGGGTTCTGGAAGGTGAAACTGCTTGTTCGGATCAACATCCACTCTCTGTTCTTCATTCGGAAACGATACATCACTGACAGAACTTGTCCCTTCAACTTCACCACCTGCAGAGGAAAAAAATCCCTGGTCATCATTGTTTCTGTTGTGTCTTAAATATCTGGCTGGGTCCAGATGTGAAAACAGAGGCAGAGACTGAAACTACTGTCACAACTTAGTTTTATGTATTTTTCATCAAACTACATTTTCTTCAACATCTTCCATTCTGTTCATCTGGAAGTTAAGACTTTAACCAGGAGAGTGAAACATTCACTGCGACACATTTTCATTTCATTAGAGCAGCCTTTGCTCAGACAAGAGCAGATGGGGACACATTTATTTAAATTGACACTTTAAGAGTGTACAGAGCAGCTGTGTAAAGGCCCATATTAATAAAACCGATTCTAGGTTTTGAACTGTGCTGTTACATAGTCATGGTTTGTGCTGTGTTATTTACTCTGTGTGACAGGCTGCTGGTAATAAATACTAGGATCTTTCCCCTCTCAGCCCATCACTCTAGTGACTGTCAGTCCAAGTAATGACAGCACTGCACTTTATCCCCATGTGAAATTGAACTTAAACGACTTTGAAATGAGCTGCTGACGAAGGCCAGAGCAGCTGATTACAGATATGGACAACTTTTCCAAACCGTGAGGGGGAAGGAAAGGAAGGAAAATTCAGTAGTAAGTGACTCGTTTTGAATGATGCTGTTACGCAGATTAATGGGGCAGATACTGGTCTCTTTGACTGCATATGAGAAAACCAGCTCAAAAAACACCAGATGAAGAGAAAACGAGATAACCACTACAACTGAACCTGATGAATAGATTCCCTGATGACATAATGTAACTATCCATATCAAACAAAGCAGCTATCCAGCTCTAATCAACCAGAAACTCATCCCACCCCATGAGATTAGGCATTACTGTATAATTGAAAATGTTGGACAATTTTCTTTGTATCTATCTACATGTCACAGTATCCACATTTCTTTTTCATGCAGAGCTGCTTCAAGTACAGTATGTGAATGAAACAAACCTAGTTATCTCTTTGAGTATAGATTGGACCTTATAACTATTGATTAGTGTTGGTGTTTATTGGTAAAGGGGAAAGTGAGCGCAGGCCAGCAGGAGTGGGGGGGAGGGAGGACAAAGCAACCTGTGCGTCATCCTAATTCCGAAGTAGCAGTGGTGATAATGTTGCAACGGCAGAGGAAAGCTTACAGTGAATCAATGGCCATCTAAAGACTATAGGTTTCAGATCAGATTTTTTTATGGATCTTAATGAGGAGCACCCAGCAACATGATGGCAAAGAAAGAAAAGACTACCAGTTGTTTACGTCCCGTCAATCTGACTGTAGAGACTCAGTGAACTCTAACTGAGTGTGGATTTTGTGAAGGAAAGACTTGTGGAATATATTTGAGTGTGTGTGCATGTGAGTGAGCTGGATGAGAGCCAGAGGTTTCCACAGTTCATGCAGAAGGAAAACATTCCAGGTGGTGTTGACATTTTGCTCGATCAAGCTGTTGAGGGTAACAGAGTGGGTAACATTCGTGTTTAACTGTATGGATTCATCTCTATCCATCACCAGTGTCTACGCAGAACAAGAACATGCTTCAAACTTTGTTGTTAAAGGGATCTGCACACTTTACTCGTCTAAAGCCTACCTTTCTTCATCCTTTCTGTAACTTGGTTAGGAAAAGTGCCATTAAAAGTAAACTTACAGGTTATTTTTACAAAAAAGAAATGAGCAAAGCTTTGTCAACTTTTTTCTTTTCCCATTTCTCCAATTAGGACAGTCCATGTCTTACCTGTTGGAAACTTTCTCTCAGGTGACTCTGATCCTCAGGATGACAGAACTCCAGAATATCTTTTCCTAACAGGTCCTACAGGACAGAATAACACTCAGTTAATGTGGATACCTATGGAATAATCAAATAAATACTCAAACCGAATTACAGATTGTATCCTATGTACAGAGCTTTGTCCCTACATGTGTCCCATGCTTGTTTTCTTTAATACAACAGATTGACGGGTTTGTTACATTTGATATATTCAGAGAAAAAAGTTATTGAATCAAGACACAACCAGAGACCACAAACTAATGCTTCTGAAAGAGGAAGCTGCAATGTTCGACACTAGATCTGAATGTCACTTTGTGATAAATTGAACACAAAATACTGAGTTCCAAATCTAATTTTTTTTTTGGGGTCAGATTCTGAAATAAAATGATTGTCATTCATCGAGCTGTTTAATGAGGTGAGAAAGTGATTTAGAGCCGACTGCAAAACTTTCAAATTTCAAAAGGTGAGAGCAAATTGCAGATGTTATGATGTTGGTGAGCCAGTAAATGAAATGCCAGAGATTCCACCTTATAAATAAGACTAATGTTTTGCAGAAAAGGACAAGTATTGTTGAAGAATCTGCTCTTTTTATGGATAATAACGAAGATTTGTTTACTTTCTTTCTTGTTGAGTAATCGGGGACACATTCATTGTGAGCAGCCACAGGACTGTCTTTACCATAAAGGACCAGTGAGGGCTGTCGCCTTCGTCAACACAGTTATTCATGTGCTTGGCTGATAATTAAAGATAACAGGAGAAAGAAGAACTGGGCAATAAAACAATATCAATAATTACCACAATACATTTTCAGCAATAGAAATATAATAAGAATCCAATGATTATTGATAGCACATAATTGCTCTACCTCGAATGTATAAAATATTTTTCTGTTCATCAAGTGTTTGTAATTCTCTGCTAATAAAAACTTTAAACCAAAACCTCAACTCAGGAGCAGAAATCTGCAATAACCTGACATTTATTTTAATAATTATCAATCGACTGAAATTTCTTTATCTTTGTATAATTTGTGGCCATATCACCCAGCCCTAAGATGAAGAGTGAGCTGCAGTGTGTGGTTAAAATAATCAAGACAACAAACATGGAGGATGCAAAATCCTGAGTATAACGTGTAACATACACTAATATATGCTTGTTTAAAATGAGTACCTGGTTCGTTGAAGTACATTTTTTTACGAAAACCTCAAAAAAGATCAATGTTGGTAGTTCACTTTGCATATTAATAAGCTGCTAGGACAAAGTGAATTTTCCTTGCATGAAACTTAAGGGGTGGAAACCCCACTGTCTCCATTATAAATGTGTTCTTTGTTCACCTGAGGCTGATAACCAATGACGTTGATACAGCGCGGGTCAACGAAAGTGATGACGCCATCTGAGTTATGACGTGACAGGAACTCTGTGGGCACCGACAGGCCATTCATATCCATGGAGACCGGAGAACTGGTCACCTGAGGGAGGCACACACATATTTAAGATGAAACATTTTATTATAGAGAAAATTGAATACCAAACCTCAGCCACACTCAGTTCATGACTATGATAAAATAGCCTGAAACTGTTCCCTGGGTTTATTTGTAACAACTCAATAAAACTTACTTTGGCAGACAAAAAAAGATGAATGTATATCAATAGTGAAAAACACAACATCTGTGGTCAATAATTCTTCTTAATTGTTTTTATTTCTTTCAAAGATGGTGAGGAACAAATGAATAGCTCAAAAGAAACCGAGAGGAAAATGTATTTACACGATAAATAAATTTGCGAAAAAATGGGATAAATTAGGTAATCAAAGCATCATGAAATAACAGAGGGATTAAATTATAGCCAATAACAATCAACTAAAAAAACAATAGTCCAACTGAAATCTTTAGAGTCACAAACACTCATGTCATGTCAGTAACTAATTAGAACAAAAGTGACCTTTTTCAATGGCAAATAGAAAACACTGACACCTTCAGCTTCTACATTTAACTTATGCTCAAACTGTGGCTACATCCACCTGTGAGCCCAGCTACATCCCCTCGTGAAGCTCTGTGGCTCTGATTGGAGCAGCCAGATGAGAAGTGTCTGATGCTGGAGGAGCTGTTTAAAAAATGTCCATGTAAATACCATGTGTACCTGATTTACCATGTCTATCCAGTGTTTCCCCTACCACTATATTAGGGGGGCGCCCCTCCCCAACGGCACCCCCCGCCCTCCTGGAAAATCAAATTATTATTATTATTTTTAATATAGCGCCAAATCTCAACATAAGTAATTTAAGGTTACCTTTCCTATAAAAACAGTCTATAGCTTGCTCTTTTATTAAACAAACTAAATTGCCTTATGTTATTTATCTTATTTACACAACGGCATGTCATTTCTGTCTCTACATGGTCGCCAGTTAGATTTCTCCTCTGCTCTCTGTATCGCACACGGCGTAGTTCCATCCTGAAGCGAAGACACGCACACAAAGACACGTGCCCGCATACACACACACACACACTGACACGTGCACGCACACGAAGGTGAGCACACTCCCACCAGCAGACAGAGAGCATCCGTTGTCATAAAAACTCAAAAGAAGTTTAGTTTGTCCAGTTTGAGCAACTGTAAAAAACATGGCTGCCTCCGTAGAGAGGACACGCTCCTGATGTAAATACAAAGTCTTTAAATATAAAGGGCTCTTTCATGGGTAAGGAAACCAAACATTTGTACAGTTTATATGAAACACTAGTGAAAACCTCACTAGGATTCTTTTATATTCAATTTCTGCCAATAGATCATCTTCACCTAAGTCTTACACACTGGACCTTTAAAGGCTGCTTGTTGTTGATGACCTAATGTATCACAAGATGACATTACTTCTCCCTTTTTATCAGTTTGATCATCTCTCGTGTAAATACTGTTTAAAAATTGTTCTAAGAGCACTGCCTCATCGTGTCAAGATTAAAAAAAAAAATGTGCATGAAGAACACAACCTGAACATGATTGGATCCTTCAGACCACATGCGATGGCGGTCTGGCTCCTATTCTGATAAGATCTTAGCGAGGTGTGAATGCCATGAACAGTCTGGATACATTCTTAAGAACAAAGTTCACCCAACATTTAGGAAGGTCACACAACTCTTCCTGCTCCCGTAAACTGACTGTCAACAAGGTCCAATCGAGCTCTTCATCAGTGAAGGGAAAGAAGAGGCCGCACAGCAGCTTCACTTCAGACCCTCTCGAGGGAATGCAACAACTTAAAAAACAAGGGTCAAGTGACTGAAAAGGGAAACCAAGCTTCTCCGTTGGCTCTGACTATCTCTTTAGACAATAAAGCCTCTTTTGTTTTTTTCTGACCAAACAGTTCCTGGAACCAGAGAAAATAACTCTGAGTCAAGAAAACATGGAACTAAACGTTTGTTTTTGCACATTCCATCCATGACGAACCATGAAGATTAGACCAATTAGACCAATGACGGATTAAAAAAAACAATGACGGCATTGAAATGCATCTACACAAATAGAAAGTCTTGCAATCCAGTGTTGCATGACTCTGATGTTTTGAGTGGAATGAATAAGAAGGAGACACATGGGTTTAACAGAGACTGAAAACTCCAGATTGTCTGTTCTGCAGTCAAGAATCTGCTGAGGGTTAGATGATTATTTATTTCCTGCTTTAGAATGGAACCAAAGTGAAACAATCAGTAAATAAAGTTTAATTTCTCTAGACTTGTTTTGTCATCGCAGCTTATTCTCCCGCCAGCTGTCTTCATCACTTCTCTCTCTCCCTCCCTTTCTCTTTCACTCATACTCACAGCTCCTTCATGCAGACAGTATCTCTTTTTTTCAACCTAGTCTTTAAACATGACTAAACATGTCCAACTCTTATCCTAACACTGATATCAATGACAACATGTGTTTCCTCATTTTTGTAAATGGATATGTACACAAGTTCACCAGGTTCAGGTCTGTTTGTGACGGTGAGACTTGCTTAACTCAACCAAGAATGTTTGAATTGGAACTAGTTTTATTCCCTGTTTCCCACTCTTTCATAAATGTCTGCCTTTTATACAGTTGACAATAACGACATGATTGGGGATGAGGAAAGGGAGAGATGGGAAGTGACAAGCAACAAAGGCACCGGAGTCAGAGGATGTTCGTGTGTTTGTGATGGTAACAAGAACAAGGAGGAAATACGAGAAAATGTGTTAAACCCATCTGCTCCTCTGCATAGATCAAACATACTTCCCACCACACACACATTCACAAAGAGACAGACGCATACACAGACACACACACAAGAAAAGTTTTATCTGGAATAGGTCAACAAAAACAACTACACACCTGCAGTCTTCCGATGGCCACTAGGCAGTACTTCCCGGTCTGACCCGCCTCTGTATCTTCTTCTGGTATAGTCATACCTGAGGAAAAGAGATAGGCAGAGAAAGAGAGAGAAATGTTGAAGAGAGACATTTAACAAACATTCCTCACAAAGCGTGAACACTTATTTTTCCATTTGCTACTTGAACTTTTCAGCAGTGAGCGGTAATCTAGTGCCGAAACAGCCACTGCACCTTACAATGATTTATAAATCATATTTTAAACATCAAGCCTCCACACTGTTAGAATGTTTTCTGCCCAAACACCAGACTTCTGCAACATGTTTTAGAAAATTCCACATCACAATCTTTCTCTCATTTTAAAGAGAGCTGCTTTTACTTTACTATAAGCTTTGGCGTGGATTCACATAGTTACATGTGTGTCCTTTCTCTTCAGGCCCAAGAACATACATATATATATATGTATAGGAGAAGAACTAGAAAGGAGTGCTTTTATGACACCACCAAATCACCCCATTAACAACACCCACCACCTCAAAGGTGCATGTGGAACCATGGAAACCCCTAAGGAGCCACTTCATTTCCTGAATTTCACTTTACTGTCTTCATTTCTTGTAATAAACTAAATATTCTGCCTTAATTTTTTGACCTCGATTCTCACAAACCTAAAAAGACCTTTGAAAACCCATATTCCAAACCTTGTCTGGATCTCAAAGAAACCGAGACAAAAATCCCCAGTCCATCAAATGTCCACAGGGAGGAGTATATTAAGAGTAATAAAACGTCTGTAATATATATCTTTTTTTTGCGGAAATTCCTGAACAGTCATCTATGGCAGTTTACCAGACAGCGGAGAGAGTTTAGACTTTGTCAGGCAAAAACATGACCCTGTCCTCACTTGTGGACACATTCCTCTCCTCTAACACAGTTTTCAGTCTGCAGACATTTTACTGCTGCTCAATGTGCAAGGCATCTGTGTCTGCGCCACGTCTCTATTGTCCATCTGGGACTTATAAGTGTAACGTGCGTGTGTCTAGCATGATGACTCTCTGCCAGCAGCATTTTGTCCAAAATATTCCAGAGGAGTATTTTTAGTGCAAGGAAGCAAAGCATGTGTCAATGATTTCAAGACACATATGGTGAGTGTGTTGTGTGTTTGTGTTATTGCTTACAATGTTCCAGCATGACCTCAAAGTTTTGAGAGGCGATTTAGATGTGTTTTACTTGAAGTTGTTCAGCTTCAACGCCCACCTACACATCTGGTCTGAGAATGTACATACATAGACACGTTTGCGTCTGCAAACGCTGCACCCTCTGTGTTTGTGTATACTGAGAGTTCATATGAGGCCTTATTCTGATACAGCTACTAAGATGACTGAAAGTTAATAGGAATAACTAACTACTTCTTAAATACTTCTTTCTTCTAAAACACATTCATCTAAAATTTGATAACATTTTAGCTTAATTTTTTCTGGTCAATAACTCCCAAGTAATGACCTATTAGCAGTCCCAGAAAGAGAGAGCTAGAGTGATGTGACTACAAGGTCGGACTGGTTGTGGATGTTGATTTTGTTCATGTCAATGAAGAAACTGATTTTTTTTTCAAATATTTGCAGCTCTGTGGCAAAAAGGAATAAGATACACATAATAGTTTGTCGTTTAATCGATTCAGTTCTTAACTCTTTATGCGACTTGTTGACAAACAGAAAATAAAACTAAGAATAGCACCAAACCTGTCCTTTAAATGCAAGTCCTGAATTGAAGTTGTTGAATTGTAAAATTAGTTCAGTGTCTGCAAGGGTTTTTGTCTGCAGGTCAGTAAAACAGTTGGACTGGATGCAAGTGAGCTTTAGGGATTAATTTAGTGCAAAGTAACAAATGTGTATTTTGGCTGACCATAGCAGCTGTCCACTACGTGCTTTTTAAAGTCCCTTCCAAGCACCTCACACCCAGTGGATAGGATACCAGAGCTACACAAGCTGTTGAAGACTTGTGGTTGAATCCAGGTCAGGATCCAGAGCCCACAGCTGCTTTAGGTGAGGCCTGGCCATGCTCACTCAGAGATGAAGTTTGGGTTAAGCAAGGATAGAGACAAGTGGATGTGTACAAACCTGCAGGGGGCCAGGCTTTGATGTAGCCAGTGCAATGCACCACAGAGTACTGAGCTTCTCCTTCTTTTGATGGTCCAAGGCCATTCCTGTCCGTTAAACACAGACACACACAGACACAAACACAGACACAGGAGCATGTTAAATATTCAGACACAGCTGTGAAAGACCTTTACAAACAATACTCTACTTCTTAGACATTTAGACCAGTGGTCCCCAATCCCCGGGCAGTGGCCCGGTACCGGGCCGTGGGTCATTTGGTAACGGGGCGCACAGAAAGAATAAACAACTTATATTTTTTCTGTTTTATCTATTATCCGGTCATTTTTCAAAATAAAACGCTGTCATAACGGGATCCTCTCCGTTATGACTCATGCTTTACGCATGTCAAGACGCTTGTCTCGTTCATGTCACTTTTTCGCTGAACACAAACCAACGCGGTATTTGTCGGACCCATTTGTCAACAAACCAGGTGAATCCAGCATGTCGGTTTAAGAAGAAGATCAGCTGCTGGAGATCGCAAATGACGGCGACCTGAAAAGTATGTTTGAGAAAAAATCATATCTGTAGTGAAATCGGTGGAATTATTTTAAATTAACGAATTAATTTTTTATTTTAAATAACAAAAACAACTAGGAATGTTGGAAAACCTTCGGTGGACCTCAGGTAACATAAAAATGTTACACTCTAGAGTCTGTGTTTCGATTTTCCCATTCGGGGCTATTGTACAGACATGGCAGTCCAAGATGGTATCCTCTGTAGGGAAGTTAAACATCTCCACATTGTTGTGTGCCTCACTGTCAAAACAGTAGTACAACTTGCATCATTTGATCCTTAGGTACCAGTTATAATTGAGTATAATTACATGTTAGGTAGGAGGGAATTGCTGAAATTGATTGGTGTTTTCAGTAGCCTATAACGCTAAATGTGAATCACTCCCTCACTGCAGCAACATAAGACACTAGGCACTATTTATTTTCAGCAATTCCTTTATTATATTTGGTTTCATCTTCCTGTTTAAGTAATGGCTTTAAGGCTCACTTGTATATTAGTTGTGTAACAAACAGCTAATCACTTCATCTGTACATATTAATATCTGTATTCAGACTGTATTGGAAGTGAACATGGCTTGTATCAGAGGCATGTTAATTATGGTTAAATGAAGAGATGAATGGAAAGGCAATGTCTCTGACGAAAAATGAAATTTTTAAAAGTAGGAGGTGGTCCTTTCAAAGCTTCTGTGAAAAAAGCTAAAAATCCTAAACGCTGTCTTGGCTCATAAACATGCACCATTGAGAAAGTCTCTAACTTGGACTCTCCCGCTTCCAGCTCCAATTGACAGGCTTTAATGTCTAAAGACGGGGTGATGATGACCTCTTTGTTTTCAGCCTCCAGCACATTTGTTAAAGGTTTGGCAAATCCTCATCATGAAAAGTCAATTTGCTTTGGCTCCTTGCAGCGTCTGCTCACACTGCTCAAGACCTGCATTAAAACTAAATGACTAATACAGATCTAAGTCTGATGGTTATTGGAAACGATTCACTGAGGGAGCACCTGAAGGTTAGAATTCTAAACTGATGCTTGGATTGTGTCATGTTTTAATGACAGAAGTTTGTGGTAAATGTGCCAGATCATGGAGCTGCAGCAGAGGATGGTGGTGTTGAGTAGACAAAAGTCCAATGTTTTTCGAGTCTCTTTACTCTTCTTTGTATTTTCTCTGCATATTCAAATAACCTGTTATATTTGTTAACACCCACACTGTGTATTTCTCATAATGGCTCCATTTAAATATGACAGGACTGTTATGGAACGAGCTGGAAAGCATGCATCATATTTGACATCTGGTATTTGAGAGGGAGCTTTGCCACTAAATAACAGTATCAACTGATGAATTTGTTTTGGCTGTTTTATACAGTCAAAAAAGCAGCAACAGAGCATTTCAATTGTGACTCATATTTAATTCATATTTCCTCTCACATGCTTTATGGAAAACAATTTTCAGGATATTCCTTGGGTAATGAAAGCAGTTGGCCTGCAAGAAAGTAAAAAGAAAATTGAAAGCCTGATGGTCTGATGATTATTGTGGTTTACCAAAGTCGGTTTATTTTTCCTTTTCTCTTTCTAAGCTGATCCGCCACGAGAAGAATCATCCTCACAAATCAAAAGTGGCTTAATGAGTTTTGTGGTTTATTACATTGATTTATTTGTCTTGGCACATATCAGTGCTATAATTAAATCTCCCAAGGTGGATTTAACCTTTCACTGCTGAAACCTTTACATAAATGTGACAACAGATTCAACTTGAGCTCTGTTTGACATGTAACAGGTTCATTTTCAAAACCTTCTATTAATTCCCATATATAATGCTGCATTTATATGCAAAAATATGAATCTAGCAAATAGCAAGATGCAATATTATGATAGAAATGGTTTTCTTCTCTTTAGATATAAATCATTAACCATTACCAGTTGTACATTAAGCGATATTAGAGAAGAAATATCAGGGGGTTAAGCCTAATCCTTAATGGGAAACACATGAGGAAGAAAGATATTTTAGTGGATCACAACCATGATTAAAGAAGCACTTCCTGTACCTGTATCTCTTCCTCATGTTCGACAGACGGTTTAGGGAGATGTGATCCAGAGGAGCACTGCCGCACCTGCACACAAACACAAAAAGCATACATCATGTACTGACACTACTATTGTCACAGCAAAAAAATTCTAATTATCAATTTTATGTTGTGGGGAGGTCCATTTAAATGCACCTTAGATACATTGTACAAAATGTTTAATTAAAATTTTTTTAATAATTAGTTTATTTTATGATTTATTTATTGGATTAAAAAGGGACATTATAGACAGATTGTAGTTACAAGCTCATTAGCAACTGTAGCCCTGAAAACATTTTATCATGAAAACAGTGAAATGCTCAGAATGATCCCACTGATTAGAGATCACAAGCATATTTAAACACAAATATTAAGTACCAGTTTAATTTAAACAGATGAGAGCGCACTTTGACAACAGCTGATTAGAAGAAAATATAATAAAGGTTAAATCTGAAATATATTCATTATATATAACTTTATGAAGTCCCTGAGCAAAGCTGCATTTTCCCAAGATGTCAGAAAAAGGTTGGTAACTTAGAGTTTGATAATCAATAGCTGGATTAGTTTAACACAATGTGGTCTGAATACATTTCAAGGATGAAAGAGGTAATTTAAAGAAGAGCCCAGAGACACACATCTGCCTCTTTGTCTGCTCCTAAATACACATACAGAAAACTCACCAGCTGTCACACAGATGAACAGAGACCCACTGTATACATCTGATCACAACAACACATGAACACTAATGAACTTGCTATGAAATTATTTTAAAATTAGGGTTTGACTGAGAGGTCTGCTACTCAGCTTGCCTGATACTTGAGTGAGTGAGAACACTTTGCAAATGTCCAGCTTTAGCAGGAGGTGTTTTTTGTACCATGAGAACAGAAGCCTGATTTCAATGCTGTAAGTGTAAAGAACCCCAAATCAAAGATTACAGATTAAAGGCAGTTTTTGCCTCCAGTTGAGTTTCCTTCAGCGGGTGTTTTTCTGTGGAAAAGGCCCGTCTGGTGGCTACACATTGCATAAGCCTGCATGGATCTAATCATGGCTCCCCCTGAAACATTAGCCTGCTGATCCTGCTGTGTTTATGTACGTGTCACAGAAGTGAGTGCATTTCACTTCTTGCTTGAAGTCTCTTTCAGACTGTCCTAGCAGCATGTTGTTTGAATTATGCAGGGCTTGGAATAGCAACAGAAAAGAGGAACATGCCAGTCCAACAAAATCTTAGCAACACTGTAGCGTGTGGCTTTTCATGCGAGTCTTAGGCCTTTGTTACTGATCCAGACAAATCAAGGCTGCAGCAGCCTCTGATGCCTCTGCTCTCTGGCACCAACACAACCAAAGCGTGTCAGAAAGAAATTGGAAATAGAAGGTTGTTTTGTTAAAGCAAACACATGATCTAGCAAGCCTACTGTAATGGTCGAAGCTGCTTTGATGTAGTTTGTAACCAATGAGAAATGAGGGCTGTGGGGCAAACGGTGATATCGTGTCATAGTATCACAAACAACAATATTTAGCAAGAAACTGGTTTTGTAAAGGGTCTGACGCTTTGGTACAACAAATATCAATGATTATTAGAATACTAATGGCAAGCCTGTTGAGTCTAATTAATGAGTGTAGGGAGACATTGGTCATCTAACCAAAAACCTCTGAGGAGCACAAATATGTCGTTGTCAGAACAGAAAGGCATTTGGCCTGAGGTTCATGTGGTGTGAAATGGGTTATGGGTCCATGAGCATCTAAATTTAAACAGCAGGTATGAATCATATATCACACGTTAGATGCATAGTGACTGCACAGCTGTCCAGGTTCAAAGCCGTTGTTGCAGAACAACAATTCTCATAACCACATCTTAAATCAATACATTTCAGTACTTGTCATCAATCTTTACAACAAAAACGCTCAGAACCCCCCCCCCCCCCCTGCTCCTTCCTTCACGCGTCTGCTACTAACACAGCAGAATCTTATTCTGCGGGAAACACTGTACTAAAGCACTAATTTCTTTGCGAGGACTTGATGATACCTTATCAATTCAAGATAATGCCACTTTAAAAAATGTGTCAGATGCCAGGA